>NC_057811.1:480680893-480980893 GCF_018294505.1 Triticum aestivum
TGTAGCAGGTAATGCCAGAGTGTTGTGTTCATTTCTGTGTGGACTTTGTTGTATGTAGACTATAGCCATGCACATGATTTTAAAAGTGCATATGTGTACAGAGTTTTGCAATTAATAATATTTGTATAACACATAAAGAGAAGCTCGCTCTCATGATCTTGAAGCAACTAATGGCTTGAAGGACGAAGGAAGCTCGCACACCGGCCCATATGGTCACTTTAGGCAGCTCGTCGTTATTCTTACTGGTTACCTCCCAAGACTCCCTTCTTCTCTGAAGCTGAGCGCTTCTTCTTCCTGCTCTTTGAGTTGTCATCATCGTCGTCATGGTCAGAGTCGTGGTCGGAGTGGGAATCATGGTCGGAGTCTGAATCAGAATCGTGGTCGGTGTCGGATCGTCCAGACTAAGATGTACTCACCCGTTGCAATTTTCCACCTACAGTGTACGCAATTAACCGCTCCTGCCAGGGTTACCCGTGCACATGCTACATAGCCATTCTTCCTCTTCTTGCTTCTTTGGCCAAATATGTTCTCTGCTCCAGTAACACCCAGGCGTGCACCTTGTACAGGGTTGCTCCAGCCTTGCCATCTTAACGAGTATATATGGTCATGCCTTCCCCTCCTCCGATCCAGTGGAAAAATCATTTCTGAGTAATACATTTGCGACGGAAGAAGTGGACTGTGAACATCTGCAATAGCATGATGACTAGCATAAGACACTGAATACTTTTCAGATACATAGTTGCACATGGCAGCTAAAATTTTCGTTTTTGTTGCAAAGCTTAGGGACGCAAACTCGGGCACGACTACACACTCGAACGCGTGGCTGGCGAACTTCTATAATTACAGAGGCCATGGATAAATAATGTGTCACTCCACTACATCTACAGTTGAAGCAAGTACAAAGGGAAACTGAATTTCCTGTTCCACTGATGTTCACATCCACCTGCAATCTCATGTATATACGCACAAAACATAGGTTGTTTTCAGAAAACCAGCAAAACTGAAGCAAGGGGTCTGTTCTGTTCATAAAACATATTTTTCACAAGATATTGAAACGACACATGAAACACCGATGCAGCAGAGATATATCCGGGCAGGAAAAAACGTTACACTTCTACAAGAAAGAAGAAAAACATCTTCCTAAATCGCTACAAGATGAACCGACTACAAGACGTATGTAGTACAGAATTACCAGGGGCGACAAAACAAAGTCTCCTTAGGCTAGAATAACAAGATGCCAACAACCATGAACCCCCAGCCTGCCAAAGAAAAACAAACATTAACGGGCCTGATCAGTTAAGTTACTGCAAGAGAGACCAAGCAAGAATTATGTCAGTACAAGATGCTTCGGACCATGAGCCAGTTAAATGACTGTGTGCGCTAAAAACCTGTAATCATGAATAGATGACTGTGTGTGCTCTGGCTAGCCAGAAATGGGACCTGGCACTATATGTACACAAAGCTACCCTATGTGAACAAAAGAAGCTTATGTTTTTTTTAGCCAGAGTAGGCCTACTTGGCTAAAGTATCCAAATACTCTTCTCATGATAGCATGAAGTGTCCTTAATTTAGCACAATATCCAAAAGAATTGCTGTAGGCCAACTGTCTTCCGCTAAACGTTGAAATTGTAGGTCAACTGAATATACCCGCCACTGTGTTTGTTTTAGGGGAATAAGTATGTTTCCTACTCATCATGTTGTTTTAGGAAATGGGCGATCTCTGAATTTCCGCCCAAAATATAATAGCGTCAAACACGTGCATAATTTGGAAGATCCTACACAAAGGGTACATAACCACTTACCAGTCAGCAGTAAACCCATGCCTGTTGCCAAAAACGAAGCATGCTTATTACATTCACTGTAAAAAGCAAGTGGTAGTTCTAGTGCCATATGACTCAGCAAAACAAGGCCAGATGATCACTTGCACATCGATGTCCCGATTAGTCAAGCATAAGAATATCTGCTGAAACTACCTCTGATTTGCTACAGTGCTACCCATGTGTGCAAATTATACAGAGTTGCTCCAGCCTTGCAATCTCTGAGCTTTCACCTGAATAGAGTTGCTCCAGCATAGCTGACTCTCTAGCTTCCGAGATCGTTTTCAGGTAAATCATTTTTGCAAGAAAAAAAATGCCTGTTGCAAAAAATCATTTCCGAGTCATAAATTTTGATGGAAGAAATGCACTGTGAGCATCTGCAATAACATAAATACGTCGACATCTAAAAAAAAAAATCCTTTTTCAGGTGATACGATCTTTTCAGGTAAATGAGGAGACACTAAACAGGTGATACACTCTATTCAGACAGTTGCACAAGACAGCAGAAAAAATGCTCTTTCTTGCAAAGCTAGGGGCGCAAATGTGGGCAAGACTGCACGCTCAAATGCGTAGCTGGCAAACTTCTATAATTGCAAATACCAGAACGAATGTGTGAGTCCACCCACAGAGTTTGACCTAACATTTTTAAGAAACAAGCGCAAGGTCCCTTTGTACATCCAGTCAGGGCTTAATGACGTTCTTCTGAAACCCAAAGGAAAATAAATTGTGTCCTTAATGAGCTGATCTGTCCGTGTTTTTAACTTATCCAGTTATAGTTTACATGGTCAAACAATAGATGATGCAAGCCCAAAGGGAAGACCATGGAAATTCCTGCACCACTGATGTTCACATTTACCTGCAACCTATACGCACAAAGATAGGTTCGGTTTTTTTTAAACAAGATAACATACTAAAACCGGAAAAAGGGGTTTGTTCTGTTCATAAAGTATGCAATCCAACTAACATTGTACCAGCAACCAGCACATTCAAACAAGAAAACCCAGCAGTCACACCTAAAAGAACAGTAAATGCTATTCTATTTGCTGAGAAAGGCTAGTCCATCATAGTTCAGATGATAACAACCACAACCCAACATTTTCAAACTTCCTAGTAAATATATCTCCTTGACTACTTCCAAGGTTCCCACTTTCCCAGTAGCTTCCTGTGGGAAAATGGCCACAAATAATATGCTTGACTGACTCTGCCTCTCCCGGGAGGTCTGATTTGCATTGTCCAAAGGCAACCCATCCACTGCTTTGCTTCCATTATCCCAGCTCCATAGTTCGCTATAGCAATGGATCCCCTTCCCATACACACAATCATCTGCCTTGTTTGTTGGTCATTTTGGTTATTCCCATTGTGTGCATCATCCAGCAGCCGCCTTCTTCCCGACAAGCCGCTTTCTGCTGGAAGCACCATCACCTCCGACGACGGCACTTTCGCCCTGGGATTCTTCTCCCCGTCCAGCTCCGGCAAAAAACATTACTACGTCGGAATATGGTACAAGAACATACCCAAAGACAATGTTGTGTGGGTTGCCAACCGTGCTATGCCAATCGCTAATCCTTCTTCTGCAACACTGGCCTTCACAAACGGATCCAATCTGGCCCTGTCAGACACCAACGGCCAGCTTCTCTGGATGTCAGATATCAGCGCCGCAGGAAATTCATCGTCAGAGGCAACTGGTGGAGAAGCCACGCTTGATAACAATGGGAATTTTATCCTTCGGTCATCACAGGGCATCATCTTATGGCAAAGCTTCGATTACCCGACCGACACTCTCCTTCCAGGTATGAACCTCAGGATCACCCACAAGACGCATGCACTACAACAGCTCGTCTCTTGGAGAAACACCCAAGACCCATCCACGCGCAACTTCTCATATGGTGCACACCCTGATGAGTTTCTGCGGCGTTTTTCATGGAATGGTTCGACACCATACTGGCAAAGTCCAGAGTGGAATAACTATTTGTTAGTAGGGCGGTACGTCGAGAGTGTCAGATCCACAATTCACTTCACACTGAATACTATTGATGATGAGGCGTACATTTCCTTTGGACTACCAGAACCAAGTGTCTCCTTAGTGCTACTGAAGATGGACTACTCAGGCAAGATGAAGTTACGAACCTGGAATAGCAACATGTCCAAATGGACTGACCTGCGTGTTGGAAATATGCCCTAGAGGCAATAATAAATGGTTATTATTATATTTCTGTGTTCATGATAATAGTCTATTATTCATGCTATAAGTGTATTGTCCGGAAATCGTAATACATGTGTGAATACATAGACCACAACTTGTCCCTAGTAAGCCTCTAGTTGACTAGCTCGTTGATCAACAGATAGTCATGGTTTCCTGACTATGGACATAGGATGTCATTGATAACGGGATCACATCATTAGGAGAATGATGTGATGGACAAGACCCAACTTAAGCATAGCATAAAAGATCGTGTAGTTTCGTTTGCTAGAGCTTTTCCAATGTCAAGTATCTTTTCCTTAGACTATGAGATCGTGCAACTCCCGGATACCGTAGGAGTGCTTTGGGTGTGCCAAACGTCACAACGTAACTGGGTGACTATAAAGGTGCATTACGGGTATCTCCGAAAGTGTCTGTTGGGTTGGCACGGATCGAGACTGGGATTTGTCACTCCGTGTGACGGAGAGGTATCTCTGGGCCCACTCGGTAATGCATCATCATAATGAGCTCAATGTGACTAAGGCGTTAGTCACGGGATCATGCATTGCGGTACGAGTAAAGAGACTTGCCGGTAACGAGATTGAACTAGGTATTGGGATACCGACGATCGAATCTCGGGCAAGTAACATACCGATTGACAAAGGGAATTGTATACGGATTGATTGAATCCTCGACACCGTGGTTCACCCGATGATATCATCGTGGAACATGTGGGAGCCAACATGGGTATCCAGATCCCGCTGTTGGTTATTGACCGGAGAGGCGTCTCGGTCATGTCTGCATGTCTCCCGAACCCGTAGGGTCTACACACTTAAGGTCCGGTGACGCTAGGGTTGTAGAGATACATGTATGCGGAAACCCGAAAGTTGTTCGGAGTCCCGGATGAGATCCCGGACGTCACGAGAGGTTCCGGAATGGTCCGGAGGTGAAGAATTATAGGAAGTCCAGTTTCGGCCACCGGAAAAGTTTCGGGGGTTATTGGTATTGTACCGGGACCACCGGAAGGGTCCCGGGGGTCCACCGGGTGGGGCCACCTGTCCCGGAGGGCCCCGTGGGCTGAAAGTGGAGGGGAACCAGCCCCTAGTGGGCTGGGGCGCCCCTAGGGTTGGGAACCCTAGGGGGGGAGTTCCCCCTTGCCTTGGGGGGCAAGGCAACCCCTTCCCTCCTTGGCCGCCGCCCCCCCTTGGAGATCCCATCTCCTAGGGCTGGCGCACCCCCCCAGGGGCCTATATAAAGGGGGGGGAGGGCAGTACACTACAGCCTTTGGCGCCTCCCTCCTCCCCTGCAACACCTCTCTCTCTCTCGCAGAAGCTCGGCGAAGCCCTGCCGGAGAGCCGCTACATCCACCACCACGCCGTCGTGCTGTTGGATCTCCATCAACCTCTCCTTCCCCCTTGCTGGATCAAGAAAGGAGGAGACGTCGCTGCACCGTACGTGTGTTGAACGCGGAGGTGCTGTACGTTCGGCACTCGGTCATCGGTGATTTGGATCACGGCGAGTACGACTCCGTCATCCACGTTCATTGGAACGCTTCCGCTCGCGATCTACAACGGTATGTAGATGCACTCCCTTCCCCTCGTTGCTAGTAGACTCCATAGATGCATCTTGGTGAGCGTAAGAAAATTTTAAAATTATGCTACGATTCCTAACAGTGGCATCATGAGCCAGGTCTATGCGTAGTTACTATGCACGAGTAGAACACAAAGTAGTTGTGGGCGTTGAGTTTGCCAATTCTTCTTACCGCTACTAGTCTTTTCTTGTTTCGGCGGCATTGTAGGATGAAGCGGCCCGGACCGACCTTACACGTACTCTTACGTGAGACAGGTTCCACCGACTAACATGCACAAGTTGCATAAGGTGGCTAGCGGGTGTCTGTCTCTCCTACTTTAGTCGGAACAGATTCGATGAAAAGGGTCCTTATGAAGGGTAAATAGAAATTGGCAAATCACGTTGTGGTCATACGTAGGTAAGAAACGTTCTTGCTAGAAACCTACAAACCACGTAAAAACTTGCAACAACAATTAGAGGACGTCTAACTTGTTTTTGCAGCAAGTGCTATGTGATGTGATATGGCCAGAAGATGTGATGAATGATATATGTGATGTATGAGATTGATCATATTCTTGTAATAGGAATCACGACTTGCATGTCGATGAGTATGACAACCGGCAGGAGCCATAGGAGTTGTCTTTATTATTTTGTATGACCTGCGTGTCATTGAATAACGCCATGTAATTTACTTTACTTTATTGCTAAACACGTTAGCTATAGAAGTAGAAGTAATCGTTGGCGTGACGACTTCATGAAGACACAATGATGGAGATCATGATGATCGAGATCATGGTGTCATGCCGGTGACAAAGATGATCATGGTGCCCCGAAGATGGAGATCAAAGGAGCATAATGATATTGGCCATATCATGTCACTATTTGATTGCATGTGATGTTTATCATATTTTTGCATCTTATTTGCTTAGAACGACGGCAGCAAGTAGGATGATCCCTTATAATAATTTCAAGAAAGTGTTCACCCTAACTGTGCACCGTTGCGAAGGTTCGTCGTGTCGAAGCACCACGTGATGATCGGGTGTGATAGATTCTTACGTTCGAATACAACGGGTGTTGATGAGCCTAGCATGTACAGACATGGCCTCGGAACACACGCAATACACTTAGGTTGACTTGACGAGCCTAGCATGTACAGACATGGCCTCGGAACACGGAGGACCGAAAGGTCGAGCATGAGTCGTATAGAAGATACGATCAACATGAAGATGTTCACCGATCTTGACTAGTCCGTCTCACGTGATGATCGGACACGGCCTAGTTGAGCTCGGATCATGTTTCACTTAGATGACTAGAGGGATGTCTGTCTGAGTGGGAGTTCATTAATAATTTGATTAGATGAACTCAATTATCATGAACTTAGTCTAAAATCTTTACACTATGTCTTGTAGATCAAATGGCCAACGTTGTCCTCAATTTCAACGCGTTCCTAGAGAAAACCAAGCTGAAAGATGATGGCAGCAACTATACGGACTGGGTCCGGAACCTAAGGCTCATCCTCATAGTAGCCAAGAAAGATTATGTCTTAGAAGCACCGCTAGGTGATGCACCAATCCCACAGAACCAAGACGTTATGAACGCTTGGCAATCACGTGCTGATGATTACTCCCTCGTTCAGTGCGGCATGCTTTACAGCCTAGAACCGGGTCTCCAAAAGCGTTTTGAGAAACATGGAGCATATGAGATGTTCGAGGAGCTGAAACTAGTTTTTCAAGCTCATGCCCGGGTCGAGAGATATGATGTCTCCGACAAGTTCTTCAGCTGTAAAATGGAGGAGAACAGTTCTGTTAGTGAGCACATACTCAGAATGTCTGGGTTGCACAACCGCTTGTCTCAGCTGGGAGTTAATCTCCCGGATGACGCGGTCATTGACAGAATCCTCCAGTCGCTTCCACCAAGCTACAAGAGCTTTGTGATGAACTACAATATGCAGGGGATGGAAAAGACCATTCCCGAGGTATATTCAATGCTGAAATCAGCGGAAGGGGAGATCAGAAAAGAACATCAAGTGTTGATGGTGAATAAAACCACCAAGTTCAAGAAGGGCAAGGGTAAGAAGAACTTCAAGAAGGACGGCAAGGGAGTTGCCGCGCCCGGTAAGCCAGTTACTGGGAAGAAGTCAAAGAATGGACCCAAGCCCGGGACTGAGTGCTTTTATTGCAAGGGAAGTGGTCACTGGAAGCGGAACTGCCCCAAATATTTAGCGGACAAGAAGAAGGCCGGCAACACCCAAGGTATATGTGATATACAAGTAATTGATGTGTACCTTACCAGTACTCGTAGTAGCTCCTGGGTATTTGATACCGGTGCGGTTGCTCATATTTGTAACTCAAATCAGGAACTACGGAATAAACGGAGACTGGCAGAGGACGAGGTGACGATGCGCGTCGGGAATGGTTCCAAGGTCGATGTGATCGCCGTCGGCACGCTACCTCTGCATCTACCCACGGGATTAGTTATAAACCTCAATAATTGTTATTTAGTGCCAGCTTTGAGCATGAACATTGTGTCTGGATCTCGTTTAATTCGAGATGGCTACTCATTTAAATCCGAGAATAATGGTTGTTCTATTTATTTGAGAGAGATGTTTTATGGTCATGCCCCGCTGGTCAATGGTTTATTTTTGATGAATCTCGAACATGATGTTACACATGTTCATAGTGTGAATACCAAAAGATGTAAAGTTGATAACGATAGTCCCACATACTTGTGGCACTGCCGGCTTGGTCACATTGGTGTCAAGCGCATGAAGAAGCTCCATGCAGATGGACTTTTGGAGTCTCTTGATTACGAATCATTTGACACGTGCGAACCATGCCTTATGGGTAAGATGGCCAAGACTCCGTTCTCCGGAACAATGGAGCGAGCAACCAACTTATTGGAAATCATACATACCGATGTGTGTGGTCCAATGAGTGTTGAGGCTCGCGGAGGATATCGTTATGTTCTCACTCTCACTGATGATTTAAGTAGATATGGATATGTCTACCTGATGAAACACAAGTCTGAAACCTTTGAAAAGTTCAAGGAATTTCAGAGTGAGGTTGAGAATCAACGTGACAGGAAAATAAAATTCTTACGATCATATCGTGGTGGAGAATATTTAAGTCACGAATTTGGTACACACTTAAGGAAATGTGGAATAGTTTCACAACTCACGCCGCCTGGAACACCTCAAAGAAATGGTGTGTCCGAACGTCGTAATCGCACTCTATTGGATATGGTGCGATCTATGATGTCTCTTACCGATTTACCGCTCTCATTTTGGGGTTATGCTTTAGAGACTGCCGCATTCACTTTAAATAGGGCACCGTCGAAATCCGTTGAAACGACACCGTATGAATTATGGTTTGGGAAGAAACCTAAGCTGTCGTTTCTAAAAGTTTGGGGATGCGATGCTTATGTCAAGAAACTTCAACCTGAAAAGCTCGAACACAAATCGGAAAAATGCGTCTTCATAGGATACCCTAAGGAAACTATTGGGTATACCTTCTACCTCAGATCCGAAGGCAAGATCTTCGTTGCCAAGAACGGGTCCTTTCTAGAGAAGGAGTTTCTCTCGAAAGAATTGAGTGGGAGGAAAGTGGAACTTGATGAGGTGATAGTCACCCCTTCCGAACCGGAAAGTAGCGCAACGCGGGAAAATGTTCCTGTGGTGCCTACACCGACTGAGGAGGAAGTTAATGATGATGATCATGAAGCTTCGGATCAAGTTGCCACTGAACTTCGTAGGTCCACAAGGACACGTTTCGCACCAGAGTGGTACGGCAACCCTGTCCTGGAAATCATGTTGTTAGACAACGGTGAACCTTCGAACTATGAAGAAGCGATGGCGGGCCCGGATTCCGACAAATGGCTAGAAGCCATGAAATCCGAGATAGAATCCATGTATGAAAACAAAGTATGGACTTTGACTGACTTGCCCGATGAGCGGCGAGCCATAGAAAACAAATGGATCTTTAAGAAGAAGACGGACGCAGATGGTAATGTGACCATCTACAAAGCTCGACTTGTCGCTAAGGGTTATCGACAAGTTCAAGGGGTTGACTACGATGAGACTTTCTCGCCCATAGCGAAGCTGAAGTCCGTCCGAATAATGTTAGCAATTGCCGCATACTATGATTATGAGATATGGCAGATGGACGTCAAAACGGCATTCCTTAACGGCTTCCTTAAGGAAGAGTTGTATATGATGCAGCCGGAAGGTTTTGTCGATCCTAAGAATGCTAACAAAGTGTGCAAGCTCCAGCGCTCAATCTATGGGCTGGTGCAAGCATCTCGGAGTTGGAACATTCGCTTTGATGAGATGATCAAAGCGTTTGGGTTTACACAGACTTATGGAGAAGCCTGTGTTTACAAGAAAGTGAGTGGGAGCTCTGTAGCATTTCTCATATTATATGTGGATGACATATTATTGATGGGAAATGATATAGAATTCTTGGAAAGTATAAAGGCCTATTTGAATAAGTGTTTTTCAATGAAGGACCTTGGAGAAGCTGCTTACATATTAGGCATCAAGATCTATAGAGATAGATCAAGACGCCTCATTGGTCTTTCACAGAGTACATACCTTGACAAGATATTGAAGAAGTTCAGTATGGATTAGTCCAAGAAGGGGTTCTTGCCTGTATTGCAAGGTGTGCAATTGAGCACGGCTCAATGCCCGACCACGGCAGAAGATATAGAAGAGATGAGTGTCATCCCCTATGCCTCGGCCATAGGGTCTATTATGTATGCCATGCTGTGTACCAGACCTGATGTAAACCTTGCCGTAAGTTTGGTAGGAAGGTACCAAAGTAATCCCGGCAAGGAACACTGGACAGCGGTCAAGAATATCCTGAAGTACCTGAAGAGGACTAAGGATATGTTTCTCGTTTATGGAGGTGACGAAGAGCTCGTCGTAAAGGGTTACGTCGACGCTAGCTTCGACACAGATCCGGATGACTCGAAGTCACAGACCGGATACGTGTATATTTTGAATAGAGGAGCAGTAAGCTGGTGCAGTTGCAAGCAAAGCGTCGTGGCGGGATCTACATGTGAAGCGGAATACATGGCAGCCTCGGAGGCAGCACAGGAAGCAGTCTGGATGAAGGAGTTCATTACCGACCTAGGGGTGATTCCCAATGCGTCGGGCCCGATGACTCTCTTCTGTGACAATACTGGAGCTATTGCCCTTGCGAAGGAGCCCAGGTTTCACAGGAAGACCAGGCATATCAAGCGTCGCTTCAACTCCATTCGTGAAAGTGTTCAAAATGGAGACATAGATATTTGTAAAGTACACACGGACCTGAATGTAGCAGATCTGTTGACTAAACCTCTCCCTAGGGCAAAACATGATCAACACCAGGACGCAATGGGTGTTCGATTCATCACAATGTAACTAGATTATTGACTCTAGTGCAAGTGGGAGACTGTTGGAAATATGCCCTAGAGGCAATAATAAATGGTTATTATTATATTTCTGTGTTCATGATAATAGTCTATTATTCATGCTATAAGTGTATTGTCCGGAAATCGTAATACATGTGTGAATACATAGACCACAACCTGTCCCTAGTAAGCCTCTAGTTGACTAGCTCGTTGATCAACAGATAGTCATGGTTTCCTGACTATGGACATAGGATGTCATTGATAACGGGATCACATCATTAGGAGAATGATGTGATGGACAAGACCCAACTTAAGCATAGCATAAAAGATCGTGTAGTTTCGTTTGCTAGAGCTTTTCCAATGTCAAGTATCTTTTTCTTAGACCATGAGATCGTGCAACTCCTGGATACCGTAGGAGTGCTTTGGGTGTGCCAAACGTCACAACGTAACTGGGTGACTATAAAGGTGCATTACGGGTATCTCCGAAAGTGTCTGTTGGGTTGGCACGGATCGAGACTGGGATTTGTCACTCCGTGTGACGGAGAGGTATCTCTGGGCCCACTCGGTAATGCATCATCATAATGAGCTCAATGTGACTAAGGCGTTAGTCACGGGATCATGCATTGCGGTACGAGTAAAGAGACTTGCCGGTAACGAGATTGAACTAGGTATTGGGATACCGACGATCGAATCTCGGGCAAGTAACATACCGATTGACAAAGGGAATTGCATACGGATTGATTGAATCCTCGACACCGTGGTTCACCCGATGATATCATCGTGGAACATGTGGGAGCCAACATGGGTATCCAGATCCTGCTGTTGGTTATTGACCGGAGAGGCGTCTCGGTCATGTCTGCATGTCTCCCGAACCCGTAGGGTCTACACACTTAAGGTCCGGTGACGCTAGGGTTGTAGAGATACATGTATGCGGAAACCCGAAAGTTGTTCGGAGTCCCGGATGAGATCCCGGATGTCACGAGAGGTTCCGGAATGGTCCGGAGGTGAAGAATTATAGGAAGTCCAGTTTCGGCCACCGGGAAAGTTTCGGGGGTTATCGGTATTGTACCGGGACCACCGGAAGGGTCCCGGGGGTCCACCGGGTGGGGCCACCTGTCCCGGAGGGCCCCGTGGGCTGAAAGTGGAGGGGAACCAGCCCCTAGTGGGCTGGGGCGCCCCCTTGGGCCTCCCCCCCATGCGCCTAGGGTTGGGAACCCTAGGGGGGGGGGGAGTTCCCCCTTGCCTTGGGGGGCAAGGCAACCCCTTCCCCCCTTGGCCGCCGCCCCCCCCCCCCTTGGAGATCCCATCTCCTAGGGCTGGCGCACCCCCCCAGGGGCCTATATAAAGGGGGGGGAGGGAGGGCAGTACACTACAGCCTTTGGCGCCTCCCTCCTCCCCTGCAACATCTCTCTCTCTCTCGCAGAAGCTCGGCGAAGTCCTGCCGGAGAGCCGCTACATCCACCACCACGTCGTCGTGCTGTTGGATCTCCATCAACCTCTCCTTCCCCCTTGCTGGATCAAGAAAGGAGGAGACGTCGCTGCACAGTACGTGTGTTGAACGCGGAGGTGCTGTACGTTCGGCACTCGGTCATCGGTGATTTGGATCACGGCGAGTACGACTGCGTCATCCACGTTCATTGGAACGCTTCCGCTCACGATCTACAACGGTATGTAGATGCACTCCCTTCCCCTCGTTGCTAGTAGACTCCATAGATGCATCTTGGTGAGCGTAAGAAAATTTTAAAATTATGCTACGATTCCTAACACTGCGATCAGAACCTAAACAGGAATGCAACAAATTTGGTTACTGTGGTCCATTCGGTTACTGCGACAACACGCAGCCTATTGCGACATGCAAGTGTATTGATGGCTTTGAGCCAAACAACAAGCAAGACTGGACGGCCCACAGGTTTTCACAGGGATGCCACCGGATGGAAGCATTAAGATGTGGTCAGCGGGATGGCTTCTTAAATTTGCCAAGCATGAAGGTTCCCCACGAGTCCTTGCATGTTAAGAATATAAGCTTAGATGAATGCATAGCAGAATGCACCAGCAACTGCTCCTGCACGGCGTATGCTTTCGCCAATACGAGCACCAAGGACATCAATGGGGATGAAACTAGGTGCCTATTATGGAACGGAGATTTGATTGACACAGAGAAGCTCATTGGACAAGGGCAAAACCTCTATATCCGGGTTAATGGATTGAGTGGTACAGTCTACTGTCTCTGCTTCTCTGCTTGCGTTAGTAGATATACCCTCTATTTTATGGGTCCAATGGAGCTCCAGTAATATCTCCCTTAGTACTATTTACAATGTCAGTACAAGTAAGGTTTAAATTAGTAGTGGCGGGAAAAGATTAGAGGGTAAAGAATTGATAATGCCATGATGGAACAGTTTGGCGCAGCATATATGCTGTCTGTGAATCACTACAATATTTTTAATACGAAAACATAACAGTTTATCCAATTGGAGGGTGCAGATTAGCAGCAACTTGGATGCAGAATGAAAATATGAGCCTGCAGGAGTTGGCAATACTGCATAATTTATCAAGGAACAACTTCTAATACATGTTTCAGACATCTGAGGTGGCTGGAAACATTTGGCCAGCAGCCAACATAGTAGTTCCAAAGTCTATATATATCCAATCTCAGTCAATGTATAGGAAGTGAGCCTAGCTCATATGGGCGGGAGAGTGAATGTACAGTCCCACCGCCCTCGTCCGAGTCCTGTTTTATTGGACTTGAATTTGGGTTACTATCTATTTCCTATTAATAGAAAATGTAGTTGCTCCTACAAGTTCATACAATCCAAGTCAATATACAAGATATACATACCTATAGAAGGAAACCTTCAAGTTTTGGCATAAGTTGTCTATGCCATCTGATTATATTGTATAAAAAAATTGGGAATGACAACCACTCCATCCAGTTCAACATAACATGTTGTGTGAGATTTTAATTTGAAGTGTCAAGCAGAAGTTTTGTATGTCCAAAATGTTACCATACTCGTGATGCAAATGTTCATGTGAAACAAATAGATTGCTTGAGAGTGAGACAATGTGCAGGTAGTTCTACTTGCAAGAAGTATTTGGCTTGAGAAACTAACTATTTAGAAAATCTTTAAATCATAATTGCTCACAGATTGAATTTTGGCAGATAAAAAGCGGAAGAGCACTGTTTTAAAAATTACACTGCCAGTCGTAACAAGCTTGCTCATAATCATATGGGTGTGCCTTGTTTGGATCTGCTGCTTGGGAGGTAGAACACAGTTCCATACTTTTCTCCGTGTATTTCCCTAGAGCATGATTGTGCAGGCCAATGCTATTCCATATTTCTATGTGCTATGTTCCTTTATTATAATGTTTGCATCAATGTTCCTGATAGGCAAACAAAGAGACAAGAAAATTTGGAAGAAGCTGATGTCAGGAACTTCGAGCACTTCAGTTGAACTTTGCGACGGAAACTTAAAGTATCATTCTATTAGCTTCAAAGAAATTGTACTTGCAACAAACAATTTCTCTAACTCCGACAAGCTTGGACATGGAGGTTTTGGCAATGTTTACAAGGTAACGTGAATTTTTATCTTATCGAGCAACATAACTGTATTTCCATCTTGTTTGACCTAAAAATGGATGTGTCCAGGGAACGTTAGAAGATGGTACAGAAATTGCTGTGAAAAGGCTTAGGAAGGGTTCTGGCCAGGGGGTACTGGAGTTCAGAAATGAAGTACTACTCATTGCAAAGTTGCAGCATAAAAACTTGGTTAGACTTCTCGGTTTCTGCATCCATGGAGATGAGAAACTATTAATATATGAATACTTACCTAACAGAAGTCTCGGCTTCTCGGCTTCTGTAGTGCCATGCTTTTCGGTATGTTCTGCTTACGTATTGCCAATTTCAGTAAGTCATGAAATCAACCAGAATAACTGATGCCATCCCTCAATTGATGCTATTGGTAGCAGATGCCACAAGAAAATCAATGCTTAATTGGCCAACAAGATTCGAGATAATCAAAGGTGTAGCTAGAGGACTTCTTTATCTTCATCAAGATTCAAGGTTGAAGATAATTCACAGGGATCTCAAAGCAAGCAATATATTATTAGATGCTGAAATAAGCCCTAAGATATCTGATTTTGGTATAGCAAGGATATTTGGTGGCGATCAGCAGCAAGAAAATACCAACCGCGTTGTTGGCACATAGTGAGTGATATACTGCATGAGTGATCTTTATACATTATTCTTGTGTTTGACCAAAATTATGTTATGTTCTCCTAACTGGGACATTCTTGAAACAGCGGTTACATGTCACCTGAATATGCTTTGAACGGAGTGTTCTCTGTCAAGTCTGATGTATACAGCTTTGGAGTTTTACTACTAGAGATTGTGAGTGGCTCAAAGACCAGCTCTGTGCACCTAAAAGCAGACTTCCCAAGCATTATAGCCTCTGTAAGTACAATGACATGTTCGAATTTCTGCAAGTATAGTAAATATATGCATCTTTGAAGGGATGAGATATGATGAATGCAGGCATGGAGCTTATGGAAGGATGGGAACATAAAGGATTTTGTTGACTCGTCAATGGTGGCGAGTTGTTCACCTGATGAAACTGTACGGTGCATCCATATATATTGGACTTTTGTGTGTTCAAGACAGCCCAAATGCGCGGCCACTCGTGTCATCAATCGTGTCCTTTCTGGAGAATGGAGATATATCACTTCCACCTCCAAAAGAGTCTGTGTATTTTGCTGAAAACAACAATGGAAATGATGGAGCAGCAGAAAATACTGTAAATTCTGCAAATAACATGAGCATTACAGTGGTAGAGGGACGCTAGTACTTAGCAGTCCAATCTCTGTATATGCTGTGGGTACTTTTTACAACTGTATACTGGATAAGAAACTGGTATTTTTGCATTGAAGAACAAGAAGCTTTGTTTTAATATAGAGAATGTATTTCATGTCCGGTAGCTCCAGCAAATGGCGGAGATCTAAATGTTCGTATTAAAGCAAAGTTAAAAAAGGCACGCCTAAGCGAGCGCTTAAGTGCGCCTAGGCTCTAGGCGCTAGCAAAACGCCAGCGCATAACTGCGCTTAATCTGCGCATAAGCATGCGCTTTGGTCAGAAAAGGGCAAGGCGGTGACAAAACGTACAATTAACGTCTAGCGCTTTTTTGAACTATGTATTAAAGACCCTTCTCACCAAGAATTTTGGATGCATAAAAGAAGGCAAGTTAACCAGTTAAATTTTGTATGCTTAAAAAAAGGTAGTATAACTATACAAGTGTATAACCAAATTTTGTTATACTTAGAGAACGGGTACCACGCGCGGCCTCCCGGTCTGCCATACTATTTGTTATATGAACTAACAATTATCTACTATCTAACACCAAGCCGATTTTTTTTCTTAATCTAGGCCAATTGTTATTTCGATTGAGTAGAATGTATATATCTTAATTTCGCATGCAATATGTCTGTTAGTTACTATGGAGTTTTTTTATAAGCACGAGCATTAATCAGATAGGTCACTTTATTGTGTCAGACTAAACAACATGTGTGAAGTTTGACAGAAATCATGTAGAAAAGCAACTTCAAATCACATTAGAAAATATACAAACGCTTAACTAGAAAAAAAAAAAGACATCCTGTCGCACTGATTGAAAGTGCGTAAAGTATACTGTAATATAAGCCTTAACCAAACCAGTGCCATCTGACCAGCAATAAGAAACTTATGTAGGAGAATGTGATGAACAACACTAAGATTATCCGTCACCTCTTTATCGGGTTAAGCACTCTGCCGTCCCTCCTGTCCCCATGCTTCAGCGTGCAACACACTTATGGAGCTCTCTCCCTCTCCCTCTGTCTCTCTCTCTTCTTTCAAGGGATTGAAAATTGAAAAACAGGCCAGCAGCTGGTTTCTTCTTGCAGGCATTTTCACAAACACCTTGTGCCCACTCTAGCTCGCTGCTCACGGTCACCATCATGCCAAAGGCACCACGACTCGCTCGTAGCAAAGTTCCAACCAAACGGCATATGGGCTCCGCTAATCCACATCGAATAGGCTGTGAGAAAGAGTTAATTGCATAAAACCATCACATTTGGGACATCGTTTGCAGAAAATCACAAGGTTATTAATTTTTTGCAAAAACACCGCACATTCAGTAAACTTTTTGTAAAAAGCATTGATCGAGTGATTTAGGTCGTTTGATCACTTTCTGACCAGTGGGGCCGAATTGTCAGGAACTGACTTAGCAAAACATTTACATATACACCCTTAGATCTTAAAACAAAAAGCAATCAACCCCTTCTCCCTCCCTCGCGGACAGAAGCTCACGTGCAGCGTCCACGGCGTGGACTTCGCGGAGGCAGCCGCCGGGAGCTCTGCCTTCAAGCCACGGCGGCGCCGGCCGGGATGCCGTGGCCGCGCCTCGGCCGTCTGCCGGAGATGCCCAGCGCCGCTCGACGCCGTGGATGGGGGCCAACCTCCATGCGCGTTCCTAGGGTCATCTGTTGTGTTGGAGGAGCTCGCTCCCGTGGATGCACGCGCCCAGGTGCCACCGGAGACTCGTCGGATGTGACGCAGCTGCGAGTTCGTCGGCTGCTCGTGGGCAGGGGCGAGGCACTTCGAGCACGTCGGCACCCCCGTGGACAGGGAGGCGCCGGCGGCGAGGTCCGCGTGGATTGGGGTGGCAGATGCTCGGCGGATCGATCGATCCACTCGATCTCTGGAGCTTGGCGGCCGGACTTGAAGCGGATACGAAGGCAGGCGGCGTAGGGGCGACTAAGGACGCCCGGATCCGATTGATGGAGGCGGTTGGCGGAGCTCCGGCCCCGGCGGGGGTCCTTGGATGTGGCCATGAGCAAGGAACCACCGGCAACAAGCTCCTCTGTACACGCCGGCCATGAGCTCGTACAGGTGGTTGGTGGCTCCCGTGTACACGGGTGAAGGAGAAGATAACCTTATCCTTTGAATATTTTACTTTTTCATCCATCACTTTTCTCTTATTTACGGGAAAGCCCCGCTGTTCGTGTTTTTTTTACCAAATCAGCTTCTTATATCGGGCCCCACTGTCAGAAAGCGATCAAACTAGCTAAATCCCCCTATTAGTGCTTTTTGTAAAAGGTTTACTGAATACGCGGTGGTTTTTGCAAAAAATTAGTGACCTCGTGATTTTCTAGAAACGATGCCCCAAATGTGATGGTTTTTATGCAATTAACTCTCTGAGAAACAACTAGGTCCATTCATAATTAAAGCCCTAATTGAATTGGCATTTCATGGCGCAATACCCCTGTAAAATATAGACCTTTGTCGGTCGTTTTTATTACCAGCACAAAATCAAGTGTGGTATGTATTATACACCTGTAAAATAAATACAGGTGTATAAAAATACCCCATGCCAAGCGCGGCCTAAAGCGCGCACCTCTGAAGCTCTCGCCCCGCCCAGACGGCCTCGCGCGGCAGCCAAGCCGTCCGTCGGCGTGGCGTCACATCTTAGCGTGGGGAGGAGGAAGAAGGTGCGGCATCTCCGCCAACATTTTGTCCTCCTGCCCACCGGCGATGCGGCGTCTCCGCCCCCACCCTTGTGCTCCTCTTTTTTTTTAGGTGAGCTTTTTTTTTTAGGAAAACCTCTCACGCAGCTGGACCAAGGGCTTTCTTTGGTGATTCCGACCAGCCCAGCCCAGCCCAGCCACGGTTATGGGCCTGGCATTCATTCACGCCGTTCTCAAACAGAGGGGAAAAAACGCAGCTTTGTACTGCATGCTCACTCACTCTGTTTCATCGTTTACTGCAGTTTGCAGGGATTCAACTGGCTTGTTTCTTGGCGCTTCAGCCATACGTTGCAGAGGTATTTCTGGTCCGGCTATCCTTGAAGCTCTGGCGTGTCGCGAAGGTCTGGCACTAGCCAACGATCTTGGTGCTACGCATGTGGTTATAGCATCTGATTGTAAGGGGGTCGTCCAGGACATCATGAACAACATCGGAGGAGAGTACGGTCCGGTCGTCAGGGAAATACGGGAGACATCTACGATGTTTCAGCTTTGTACCTTCACTTTTGAAGGAAGAGAGACTAATATAGAGACACATAGCCTCGCTAGACATGCCTTGGGTCTGAATCGTGGACGCCATGTGTGGCTCATAAATCCACCAGACCTCAATTGTATCCCTATAAACTTATGGTAAATGTTTAGATCCGGTGCACCGGCCGAAACTTCGGCCGGCTCCTGCCTCGTCACGCACAACACACACGCACATATAACAACTTCTCCCCCGATGTGGGCCCGTGCATCTTATCCATCCCTCCTCGCACCGTTCCCACGCAGTTCGCGCGCGCCCGCGAGCCGTGCCCCCGAGCTCCGTCGCCCCGCACCCCGCCTCCTCGTCGCCCGGCCCCACCGCCTCGCCGGCCGGTCGCCGGAGGGCGCCGCCACCGTCGGGTCTCGACCCCATCCACCGCTTTTTTTCCAGCTACTCAGAGCGCCGACGGCGAGAATCAACGGGACAAGCTACTACCTCGACTGGCAGCCACGTCGGCGGAGCACACAGATGGTACAACCGGCTGGGGAGGGAGCTACAATCGCGTACTGGTTTTGCTGGAACTAGTAACGGCGGCGAGCTGCAGGATTCACCCCGACGAGCTGCTGGGGTCACCACGACAAGTTTAGATTGGAGTGGGCGGGGTGATGCTGCAACCACGGATCACGTTTGCTGGAACCGGCGTAGTGTTTTGCTGGAAGTAGCACCCAAAAATGCTTCCATCAGAGTTGTTTTTGCTGGACCAACAGATTTTGCTACATCCGGCAACGTATTTTGCTACAGCCGGCATCGTTTTTTGCTGGAACCAGTCAACTGTCCGCTACGAACACCAGCGCGGCAGAAAGCTGCAACCAGGGTGGACAAATGCTACAACCGACTTTTGCTTTTTGTTACGACCGGCTGCAGTTTTCGCTACAACCAAGTTTGGTGGGCATGGTGACCGCGGGCGGCGACAACAGGCGGCGCTGCTCCAAGCAACTACTGGCGTCGCGGCTTTTTTGCTGGATGCTACAACCATGTTACAAAATTGCTACTACCGGTGCCCCATCGAGCTACAACCGCCATCGCGGTTTGCTGCATCCCACGACGGATGTATGTTTTGCTGGAACCGACACTCGATTTTGCTGGAAGGCTGCGAGTGAGATGTTACAACGGTGAGGTGCTACGAGCGGGGGCGAGCACGCCGGCGAGCTGCGGCCGTCGCCACTGGAGCTACAACCGTTGTCGGCAGAGCTGCAACCCGCGTGACGCCGATGCTGCATGTGTGGAGCCGGCGATGAGGACGGCCGGCGAGGGCAGCAATCGTCGACGAGGACAGATGGCGAGGGTAGCCACCGGCGACGAGGACGGCCAGCGAGGGCAGCGACCAGTGACGAGGACGGCCGGCGAGGGCGGCCCCGGGAGAGCACGTGCAACCGGCGAGACGAAGGGAAGCGACAAGGTCCAGGGGGTCTTTTTTTCCGTATGTGCTCGTGAGGAAGAAGAAGCGGATCAAACGGTTATGCGTATCCAAATCGGATGGCTGCGGGCCGACCGACCCAAATTTGGGCCGGTGCGCCGGCGCCTATCGCTGCCCTAAATTTATTGGCTGAATAAAGAAAAGCATGTTTAGACTAAAAAAAACTCGCTCTGTTTCATGCTGCTCCATCTTTTAAACTTTTTTTTAGATCAGCCTTGACGAAAACACTCCCAGTTTATAATCTAAATAAAAAATTAACATGGTTGACATTTTATTTTATTGGCGTTTTCCTTTAACACGGTTGCTACTACAGTCCGGATCCCCTGATGTTGGTACTGCACATCATTCCTAAATGTAAGACGTTTGATTGAACTACCAAAACCTCTTATATTTAGACCGAGTGATGCGTTTATTTGTGTGCAGACTTCATTGTCCGTAGGCTGTAGCCAGATACATAACTTTAAAGTGCATGTGCATAAAAAGTTTTACAGTTAATATTTGTATAAATATAAGTTCGCTCTCATGATCTTGAAGCAAGTAAGGACTTGAAGGACAAAGGAAGCTCGCACGCCCATATATATATATATGGTCACTTTAGGCAGCTCCTCATTCTTCTTACCGGTTACCTCCCGGGACTCCCTTCTTCTCTGGAGCTGAGGGCTTCTTCTTCCTGCCCTTTGAGTTGTCATCATCGTCATCACGACCAGAACCCGAGTCGGAATCGTGGCCCGAGTGGGACCGGCCGTTGTCGCCGCCGTCGTCGTCGCCACCACCATCATCATCATAGTCGTCGTCGTCATCCTCGTTGTTGTCATCATCATCATCGCCGTCGTCGTCGTCATCGTAATCGTAGTCGTCGTCGTCGTCGTCATCATCATCATCATCGTCGTGGTGGTGGTGGTGGATCTTCCTTTCGGTACTCTCGTGGGAGTGAGGCTTCTGGCCATGCTCCGCCGCAGATACCAAGTCCGCAACACCGCCGACAGGCGGGGCTGGCCCGACCACTGCTTCCTCCTCGTCTTTGCAGCAGTGCGCCGGCAGGGTGGACCCGCTCTCAGTGGCCGCCTGGTCCGTCTGCACGGCGGTGAGCGACTCCGTGCCGGCAGAGGCAAGCAGAAAGGTGACGGCGAGCAGCAGGGCGGCCAGGCAGGCGGTGGCGCGCCCCATTTGTGTGCGCGGTGAGTGCGAGCTCACGCGGCAAATATCTAACATACACAATGATGTGCGTGAATCCTTGTGGCATCGAGCGCAGGGCATATATGTGTGCTGGCTTGGGAATGTGGAGGCCATTATCGAGCCCTATGGTGCGCTGGGTTTGGTTTTCATTGGAAGGGTGAGTCACACCTCACGTGGTGTCGTGGTACATTATCTCCTCGTTGTTTTCTCTTCCACGAAATATCTCGTTGTTTGTGTTGAGCTACGATTTAGTGTGCACCGGGTCTTCCACGGAATATCTCCTCATTGTTTTTCTCTTCCTCGAAATATCTCCTGCCATGATGCTTATCGTCTAAACCCGTTTTTTCGACCAAGGAAGTTTTCATGCAAACGGTGTATCAAAGTGATACAACCGCAACTAATGGAATACCTGGCAATTGCAGAGTATTTAACAAAAAACTATCACAATTCGTGGAATCGTGCCTACAAACTACCACTTTACAAATTTATGCCGAAAACTATCACTTTTTCATTAATCTTTGACTAAAAACTATCATGTATGAAAAGTGCCCGATCCGACTCGTTTAAACTCGATTATGACAGAGTTGACCCACACGTCAGAACTGAAGAAGTCAGCACCGTTAAGTTTGACCGTCAACATATAAGGCGGGGGGGGGGGGGGGGGGGCGAAAAGCTAACATTCACAAAAAGTCATGGAAAATCACGATATTTGAAGTCTCACGATAGTGTTGATGATAAATCACCAAAACGTATATCTGAAACTACAAAAGAATATTATATTTTTTAAACTTAAATTGACTCTATGACCACCCGTGTTGAACAAGTTGATAATGTGAACTTTACAACTATTTTTCCTTAACAATATAGACAATCATATAATGTCGAAAAAAACGTTTTCATTTTGATTCGAAAACACGCCTTGACTAATTCATAGCCGAAAAAGCTTGTTTGCTTGTCGCGGTTGATATTAGAAGAGTTATGACCAACTAATCAACCATTGAGTGTGTAGTAGTTTTACTTGTTTAAAACCATCCTACGATTAAATTGGCAAGTGAGGACGAGAATTTTAGGTTTAGATGGTTGCAAACATCCAGCTAGAAATGGGCAAGTTTAGACTCAAATTGAGCCCATTTTTTACTAGAAAAGACTACAGGATACATAACTCCACCACTGTCGATGTATTAGACACGTGAAATATCTCATGTCGTGGATCCAAAGATGCACAAATTGTCAAAAGCTCTATTTTGTACGCAGTGCTAATTAACCAGACTAAGATCATAATTCATGAAAAGAACTACTGGTGTGTAGTGGTATCTGCTGCCAATACCTTCGATCCTGGTCACCTGGCTAGTAGCCTCTACCCGTATTCTGAATTTCTGATGATCTAACCACCTGTGTCTGGTCGTATCCAGACATCGGACTTAGACCAGCGGATTGGTGTAGTCATCGTGACGAGCGGCCGCCGTGGCAAACGCCCTAGCAGGACACGCACAACGGCGGATGGCATGCGCGGCGGTCGGCGGCCACGGCAAACGCCCTCAGAGTCCAGCAGAAGACGCACTCAATCTTCATCCCCACTAAGCACACCATCTCGCGCGCGGCTCGTGGTGCCGGCCGCGTCGAGGCCATGCTGGGCTACTCGCCGCCCAGCCGTGAGGTCCTCCCTCCATCCCGCGT
Source organism: Triticum aestivum (assembly GCF_018294505.1). NCBI lineage: Eukaryota > Viridiplantae > Streptophyta > Magnoliopsida > Poales > Poaceae > Triticum > Triticum aestivum. Next base: position 480,704,191 of record NC_057811.1, read on the forward strand.
CCGGCGCAACGTCATGCTCCTCCACGTCGACCGCGTTGAAGACTGGACGCCGCTGACGCCTCGCTCCTCGCATTCGGGCCAGAGCGGCGTCCCATCCTCTGGGTCTGATGATGATCGCCCGTTCCCGCGTGCGGGTCTACCCGGGGACGTGGTCGATGCACATTGAGGATGGCCAGGGGCAGGGCAGGCGCCAGCCCCCGGTGATCGGCCCCTCTGGCTGTGGCGGGCTCCAGCTCGGGCCTCGCCGGGACCACGACGACAACAGCGGGCCACAGGGTGACCAGCGCTCCTGGAAGGACACACTCCTGGGTCGCGGCCACGGCGGGCGCGAGCAGCCGCCCCGAAGGAGCAACAGTGGCGCCGCTCGCCAGCGTAGCAGGACGCCGACCAGCAGGCGCCACGGCAAGGACACCCGCCACGCGGGCAACAGCCTCAGAGCCACCCCGCCTCTGCCGCTGTTGTCGGGCCAAGCCGAGAGCACGGCCAAGGGGCCGGCAGCAACCTCCATCGCAGTGGCACCGGCCTCGGACCCTGTCGCCGATTTCTTCGACTCGACGGACCGCGCACCTCTCCAGCCCATCCGAGCAGACTGCAGTCTCCTGGAGATCGACCAGGCGATCGCCTCAACGCTTGCTGCCCCGCTCGAGTTCGCCCCCGGGACCTCGACCATGGCCTGCCGCACCACGCCCACGGCGGTCTCCACTGAAGTTCAGCTCGCTGTAGTGACGCAGCAGGTCCAGCAGCTGCAGCTCCCCGGCAACGACGGCAACGACGGGCAGCCTGGCCTCTTCCCCGGCTCCCCTCGTGCGTCAACCCCCTGCTCGACGCACCTCGGCACCACCCAGGGCCCGTGCAGGGCCGACCAGGCAGAGTGCGCGGCAGGCAGGCAACACCTCAAGCGTGCCTGTTGCGCAGCGTGCCTCTCTGCTGCTGGTCAAGAAGCTCGGCCTGCTGGGGCCGAAGGAGGCCATGACGGCCAAGGCGGCCGAAGCCCTCATCAAACGCTTCGACGAGCCACTAACTGACGAGGACATCTCCATCATCGCCAAACTCACCCGTCTCGACCCGGAGGCGCTGCGCATCGCCGGGGGCATGGCTGGCCCGGATGCCGCTGCTGAAGCTATAGTTTAGTTATGTTAGTCATTCATAGTTTCTTATGCTTTGGTAGTGTTAGTATTAGTCTCCAGCGGCGCCTGGCCTTAAGCCGGGTTGAGTTAGGATCCATGTTAGTTCTCCGTTATGTTAGAATTAGGCGACGAGGTTTGCTATTGTGCCAGAGGATCTTGGGGCCTATTGGTGGCCTCTAGCACGCCCCTGTTAAGCTGGCAGTGTATCTGTATCGCATGATCATCAATAGATTTGTGATGCTGTTGGAGAATTTGCCTGTGCCCAATGGATAACAACCAATTTTCCCTCATGTCCTGGATTGTCAGAGGGCTGAACTCTCCGGCGAGGAGAGCTGCTGTGTCTGAACTTGCCGCTGCTCACAGAACCCCAATTCTTTGCCTACAGGAGACAAAGCTGGAAGCGTGGTCGCCTAGCATCGTGTGCGAGCTGGGAGGCAACCGTTTGGATGGCTGCGCGGTCCTGCCGGCAGTTGGAACAAGAGGAGGTGCGGCGATCCTCTGGGATAAGAGCGCCGTGCAGATTGACACACAGGCTGTGGGCCTCTTCTCGATCACAGCCAAGGTCACCCTCATGCAGTGTTCATCTTTATTCTGGCTGACAACAGTATACGGTCCGGTCGACGATGGGCTCAAGGATTCCTTCCTGGCGGAGCTGATCCAATCTGCACCACCGCTAGGTGAGCCATGGATGCTTGCAGGCGACTTCAACATCATATATGAAGCAAGGGACAAAAGCAATCTTAATCTGAACCGGCGCATCATGGGCATGTTCAGAAGGGCGATCGACACGGCCGGCCTGAAGGAGATCAAGTGCAAAAACAGGCGCTTCACATGGTCAAATGAGCGACAAGATCCAACCCTGGTGAGCATTGACAAGATTTTCTGCAACGTCGAATGGGAGAGCCTCTTCCCCTCCCTCATGCTCATGGCTGCTTCGACTGCTTGCTCGGATCACTGTCCGTTAGTGCTAGCTGACACCACTGCCCCACCGAGGAGGGCCACTTTCAAATTTGAAGCATTTTGGCCGCGCTTCCCGCGCTTCAGAGAGACACTGGAACGGGCCTGGCAGCGGCCTGTTGCGGCAAGGTGCCCTATCGCAAGATTAAACACCAAACTGAAGCGGGCAGCTTTTGATCTCAAGATTTGGGCTCGTTCCCTGTTCAGTGATGCCAAAGTGCAGCTCCACCTTGCCGCTGAGGTTGTGCTCCGGCTGGATATAGCCCAAGAGGCACGCCGTTTGTCCCCCGCTGAATTTTGCCTCCGCAAGCAGCTCAAACACAGGATCGTCGGCCTGGCGGCGATCGAGCGTGCACGCAAGCGTCAAGCGTCCAAAGTTTCCTGGCTCTGCGCAGGTGACGCCAAGACCGCCTTCTTCCAAGCGAAGGTCAACTCCCGGAGGCGCAAAAACCACATCCACTCGCTGCAGACTGAAACTGGTGTGGCCACTGCGCACGGAGACAAGGCCACCATTGCTCACGCCCACTTCCTTCAGCTGCTCGGCACAAGGCGGCCACGCTCCTGCTCGATCAACTGGGACTCCATTCTGCTGCCATCGGTTGAGAATGTTGGGCTCGACAACCCGTTCACGGAAACTGGGAGGCGATCTGTTGGAAATATGCTCTAGAGGCAATAATAAATAGGTTATTATTATATTTCCTTGTTCATGATAATCGTTTATTATCCATGCTAAAATTGTATTGATAGGAAACTCAGATACATGTGTGGATACATAGACAAGACCATGTCCCTAGTAAGCCTCTAGTTGACTAGCTCGTTGATCAATAGATGGTTACGGTTTCCTGACCATGGACATTGGATGTCGTTGATAACGGGATCACATCATTAGGAGAATGATGTGATGGACAAGACCCAATCCTAAGCCTAGCACAAGATCGTGTAGTTCGTTTGCTCAGAGCTTTTCTAATGTCAAGTATCAGTTCCTTAGACCATGAGATTGTGCAACTCCCGGATACCGTAGGAATGCTTTGGGTGTACCAAACGTCACAACGTAACTGGGTGGCTATAAAGGTGCACTACAGGTATCTCCGAAAGTGTTTGTTGGGTTGGCACGAATCGAGACTGGGATTTGTCATTCCGTGTAAACGGAGAGGTATCTCTGGGCCCACTCGGTAGGACATCATCATAATGTGCACAATGTGACCAAGGAGTTGATCACGGGATGATGTGAGTTACGGAACGAGTAAAGAGACTTGCCGGTAACGAGATTGAACAAGGTATAGGGATACCGACGATCGAATCTCGGGCAAGTAACATATCGATAGACAAAGGGAATTGAATACGGGATTGATTGAATCCCCGACATCGTGGTTCATCCGATGAGATCATCGTGGAACATGTGGGAGCCAACATGGGTATCCAGATCCCGCTGTTGGTTATTGACCGGAGAACGTCTCGGTCATGTCTGCATGGTTCCCGAACCCGTAGGGTCTACACACTTAAGGTTCGATGACGCTAGGGTTATAGGGAAAGTATGTACGTGGTTACCGAATGTTGTTCGGAGTCCCGGATGAGATCCCGGACGTCACGAGGAGTTCCGGAATGGTCCGGAGGTAAAGATTTATATATGGGAAGTCCTGTTTTGGTCACCGGAAAAGTTTCGGGTGTTATCGGTAATGTACCGGGACCACCGGGAGGGTCCCGGGGGTCCACCAAGTGGGGCCACCAGCCCCAGAAGGCTGCGTGGGCCAAGTGTGGGAGGGGACCAGCCCCAGGTGGGCTGGTGCGCCCCCCACCAAGGCCCAGGGCGCATGGGAGAGTGGGAGGGGGCAAACCCTAGGTCCAGGGCGCCCCCCTCTCCTCCCCTTGGCCGCCCCCTTGAAGGAATCTAGGGCTGGCTGCCACCCCTGGGGGTGGGAACCCTAGAGGGGGTGCAGCCCCCTTCCCCCCTTATATATAGTTGAGGTTTGGGGCTGCCCAAGACATGAGAACGTCTCTCTTTCGGCGCAGCCCTACCCCCTCTCCCTCCTCCTCCTCTCCCGCGGTGCTTGGCGAAGCCCTGCGGGATTGCCACGCTCCTCCATCACCACCACGCCGTCGTGCTGCTGCTGGATGGAGTCTTCCCCAACCTCTCCCTCTCACCTTGCTGGATCAAGGCGTGGGAGACGTCACCGGGCTGCACGTGTGTTGAACGCGGAGGCACCGTTCTTCGGTGCTTAGATCGGAATCAACCGCGATCTGAATCGCTACGAGTACGACTCCTTCATCCGCGTTCTTGCAACGCTTCCGCATCGCGATCTACAATGGTATGTAGATGCACTCCCCTTCCCCTCGTTGCTAGATTACTCCATAGATTGATCTTGGTGATGCGTAGAAAATTTTGAATTTCTGCTACGTTCCCCAACACGATCAAGGCATCCCCCTCTGAGAAGGCACCTGGACCTGACGGATTCTCGGGCGCCTTCTACAGATCATGCTGGAGTCTCATTAAGCACGACATCATGGCTGTTTTCCATCATTTCTTCAACTTAGCTGGGGGTGATTTTGCGGCCCTGAACTCTGCCATGATTGTGCTGCTGCCGAAGAAGGACGGGGCAACAAGTATGGCTGATTACAGGCCCATCAGCCTTATTCACTCCATCGCAAAACTAATCGCCAAGGTTCTATCCATGAGGCTGGCCCCTGTCATCAGCACACTGATCTCGCCTGCCCAAACTGCTTTTCAACATACTAAGTGCATCCATGGCAGTTTCCTATATGTCCAAAACGCCGTCAGATCCCTGCATCGCCGCAAGACACCTGCCTTGCTTCTGAAACTAGATATAGCCAAGGCATTTGACAGCATCTCTTGGGAATATATCTTTGAACTTCTCCAAAAAATGGGCTTCCCTGCACGATGGCGAGACTGGATTGCACTTCTGCTCTTTACATCCTCGTCGTCTTGCCTCCTGAATGGTTCTCCGGGCGCCTCCATCATCCATCGTCGTGGGCTGCGACAGGGGGATCCGCTCTCGCCGCTGCTCTTCATCCTCTGCATCGACCCCCTGCATCGTCTCCTAGAGGCGGCAACCTTGGCAGGCCAGCTCTCTCCTCTGCCTGGACGGCCGTGCGCATGCGTACAAGCTTGTATGCCGACGACACCATGATCTTCATCAACCCCGCAAGGATGGAGGTTGATGCCCTGCTCAGCATCCTGCACCTCTTCGGCGAGGCCACGGGCCTGCACGTCAACCTGGCCAAGTCCTCGGCAGTGCCGATTAGCTGCGGCGACCTCGACCTCGGTTCCATCTTGCACAACTTTGGTGGCATCGTGGCGTCACTACCCATCACGTACCTAGGCCTCCCAATCACCACCAGTAGGATTCGTCTAGTCCACCTGCAGTTCATCCTAGATAGGATTCGTGCGCGCCTTGCTGGTTGGAAGGGCAGACTCATGCATATCGCCGGCCGAAGGGTGCTCGTCCGCTGCGTCCTCTCCGCTATGCCGACGTTCGCCCTCACGTGCTGAGAGCACCAAAGAAGTTTTTCAAGGAGGTAGATAAAGCCAGACGTCGTTTCCTCTGGGCACAAGACGAAGAAGCAACCAAAGGAAAGTGCAAGGTAGCATGGAGCGCGGTCACCACGCCGGAATCCCACGGAGGCCTTGGTATCCATGATCTGGACAAATTCGCGCGCGCCCTCCGTCTGCGCTGGCTCTGGCTCTCCTGGACCCATCCAGAGCGGCCATGGGTCGGCACGGACACGCCATGCAACCTGCAGGATCAAGCCCTCTTCGCTGCCAACACGGCGGTCACCATCGGGGACGGCAAGACGACGTCCTTCTGGTCAAGTCCTTGGCTAGACGGCAGGCCACTCCGGCTAGACTACCCCACCCTGTTCGCCCGCTCCATCCGCAAGAACAGGTCCGTCCGGGACGCGCTGCTCGACGGGCGATGGATCCTTGATCTCCGCCACGGGGAAATCAGCAGCATTGCGCCCTCTGTGCTCCAGCTTGCAAGGGCGATTCGGAGAGCTGGCATCATCATCAACGACGACCTCAGCGACACAATCCGCTGGACTGCTACCACCTCCGGGCACTACTCCGCCCGCTCCGCCTACGCGGCACAGTTCCAGGCGCCAATGGCACCCTTCCCCTCCAAGAACGTCTGGCGTATCTGGGCACCTGGGAAGCTCAAGATGTTCCTCTGGATGCTACCCCTAGACAGGCTATGGTGCAACGATCGCCTGCAGCGGCGTGGCTGGGAGAATAGCTACTTCTGTCAACTCTGTTTGCGAAACTTGGAGTCCTCCTCCCACCTATTCTGGGAATGCCCGATTGCTATCCAGGCCTGGACAATGGCGGCATCATGGCGGGGCTGTCACTCCCTGGCACACGCTACCTGGAGCTCCGGAACGACGACGACGGAAAGAGTGAGACTGATCACGGACGCGGCAAGGCCAACCGACAGGAAGGGCACCAGATCAATTCTTGCGCTCATTGCCTGGCACATATGGCTTAGAGCGTAATGCATGCACCTTCCGCGGTAAGACGCCGTGCTCTCGCTCCATCATCGAAGCGTGCCGGCGTGACATGGAGCAATGGAGGATCGCAGGAGCAGCCTGCATAGAGCACCCCTTTGGGGATGTGCCGTGAGAGATATCCCGATTCTATCAGTGCCAGCATAGCCACTAGGCTGGCCGACTGTACCTTTTCTATCTCACCCCATCGATCACTTGATCAAACTTGTTTCCCGCCTTCTCTCTGCTAATGAAATCAATGCCAGCTACGGCTGGATCTTTCAAAAAAAAATCGATCGGATCTATCACATTGTCCAGATTCTCGAGAGGCAAAACACCAGTCAACCACAACTATTGGCCATATTCGGTGCTGCTGGTTCAATGGTTAATACGGGTAATACTTGTATTTTATATGGGCTAATGTGCCATTAGCTGCGGCCATTAGCGATGTACAGTATACAGGCTGCTGAAAACGGTTGAGGGGGGCGAGCGATTGGCAGGGGTATAGCCCCTGCTCGCCCCCCACTTTCTCCGCCCCTGAAGTCCCACATGTCATTTCTATCTCCTTCCTCTAAAGTTCCCCATGAAGGAAGACCAGGGGTAGTCCTTGTCGCCGGCGGCAAATGATGGCAAGAGGGACGACGAAGACCAACCGTCGCCAGCCGCTCTGGCCACACCAGCTTCTCCATGAACTGCAGAGGAGGCACGCGGGTCACCGGAGAAAGAGATCGAGGCGGCGGCGGCCTTCACCGAAGGCGGAGAAGATGAAGTACTCCGGCGGCGCGACCGCATCTGGAGGAGACGACGCGACCTGGGCGAGGCGAGCGACCGGGCGGCGGCTTGGCTTGGGGCCTCCCTGCGGCTGGCTGGCAAGCACAACATGCCCGTGCGGCCCGTGCGGCGGGGCGGGCGGACGGCGCGGCGGTGGCAGGGTGGAACAGGCGCGCGCCGCGGCCCGCGTGGTGGCGTGGCTGCTGCTCGCAGTCTACCTGTGGCTCGAGGAGTCCGCAGCAGGGAGAGGCAGTGGGTGCTGCTCGCGGCCAGCCGGCTACCCGCCGGTCGTAGGAGAGCTTCGCGTGGACACCGGTGTGGTGTGGCTGCTGGCCACAGCGGACAGGTATGGCTGGCTCGGCCGAATTCGAGCCTGCACGGTTAGATTAGCCTAAGTAGTAATTTGTATATTCATGATTAGATGGGACACTGACCACTGGGCCCTACATGTCATAATGGGAACCGGATCGTCTAACATTGTGAAGGAAAGTCACGGTGCTACAGTGTTTGTCTAGTGTAAAATGAAGAAGAAAAGGTAGGGACTGTTAGTAGGTAGTTAGTAGGTTGTTTACTGTTGGTATTTACTGTAAGTATAAATAATTTAAAATTAATTGTATGTCACCATCAATTTGTTTGTATGTAATTACTATAAATGTACATAATAGATCATCAATTTGTAAATTAATTTAAATTATTTTAGCCATAATCATATGGATAGAAAGAAGAAAAGTTAGGGTATTGTAGCTTCTCTAACTTTCCTTCTCAATGTTAGAGGATCCGGTTCCGTCATAATGGTCAATTTAGCGGTCAATGCTTATGTGTGGGCCAGCCCTGTTATAATCGAGTTTAATTTCGTCCAAATCAGTCGCTAGTCTTTTTTATAAAGAATTAATGTAAAAGTGGCAGTTTCGGCACAAATTTGTAAAGTGATAGTTTGTAGGCATGATTCCATGAATTATAGTAGTTTTTTTTTTAAATACTTGACCTTTGCATAACAAAGTGCACGTAGCCAACAAGTCCTAAAAAAAGCATAAGAGACCGAAGATGCGTTGGAGCACGCTACACACACTGAAATCTCACCCATTAAATTGCCTCGGGATCCCGATCACTGTATTAGATATTCTTTGAATATAGTTTTCCTGCGCTTCCGTATCAAAGGACGTATAACCACGTGTTCCTGTACTGACGCAAGTGATCCAGCCCGTCTCATCCCTAACTACCAACTTTCAAAACCCAACCAACAATTCAGTGCACCCAGATGCATTCATTCCATCTTACCCATGTTTACTCAGACCTCATTGTTTTATATGTGTCTTTCAGACTTAGTATGTCCAAGTTATAGACGTGGAAGGAGAATATCTCAACGCGCTCTGCGATAAGTGGCCACGTCTGTTCATCCATCCAGATCGCGGCGACAGAATCTCTACTTCTAATGACCGAGTTGGTAGGTGGTATCATCACTTCGTACCCCGTCGATTGAACGAACGGAGACATCTCCCCCCTTTCCCACCTATTCTTTCCATCTCTCACGATTTCCTTCCATCCGGCCTTTTCTCTCCTCCTCGCCCGTTCGCCCCAAGGCCCAACCCACACAGGCACACACCACGCACACAGCCCGTCACCTCGTCCCGGCTAGGGTTCCATCCGCCGCTACTCCCCTGCCACCGTACCACCCGATTTCCTCGTCGTCGATGCTACCCCCGTCTCTCAGCCACTCGTCCTCGAGTTCAAAAAAGGAGAAGGAGAAAGGGTGACGATGCTGGGAGCAAGGGCGGAGGGGCTTCAATGTGGCGGCGATTTGAAGCCTTGGGGCTACAGGTCGAGACCTTGTGGCAGCGGCGGAGCAGATGTTGTCCTTTGCCTCCATCGAGGAAATCCTCTCTCCCTCCGTGCAGCCCCGACGATCCTGAGATCTCCCACGTGCGACCCACCGCTGCAAGGTAGATAAAGATTTGATGTTATATGCTACTCTCCTCTCCTTCAATATCCTCTCGATCCCAAATGCTTAGGTTGTAATTTTTTTTGAATTTGTAATCTTGTTCTTCAGCCATAATCTCACAGTTAAGTGTCCTGATTGTTCTTGAGTCATGCGCATTTGACAATCAGGTTGTTCCTTTGTTGGTTTTTGAACGTTAGAACAAATCCACTAGGACCTTGTATACGTACACGCAAGCAAGCACACAGGCTAGTTGCTTGATTGATGAACAGTAGCACATGCACATGCACAATTTGCCGGACGTACGTACGTATGCAAACCTGGGCTTGCCCTAGCGCTACGGTCGGATCGTCGATGGAAGGTCTCGGCGGAACTGATTTAAAACTTGGTGACGGAAATACAGATCTGTTTGATGGCCACAAGCTTGTGTCGAGCCAGTTGTACTTTCTATTGCTATGATCTTCATATGAGGGGCAGGGTACAAGATGCGCAAGATAGCCTACTAGTACTAGCTAACCTACTCTTAAGGTATACCCTGTACTACTCGGACACCACTACAACTCCGTGTTTAGTTCTAACATCCTTTATTTTGTTTTTTCTGTCCACAAAAAGCTTGAACCGCTCCTAAATTTCACAAAATAATGTTCAATGGTAGTTGGTCAGTATGATTCTAACATAAATTTTTATTTATATCTGAAAATTTTAAGGAGAACAGAGACATTCGTACATCATGCTTTGGGTGTCATACATAATATATAAATCTTTTGTTAGTATTTTTTCATAAGAGACATATGACTATAGGAGCATTTGTGTCTCATGCCTTGGTTGTCATACAGATTTTATCTACAAACTTTGGGGCTCCAGTTACTGAGTTTTGCATGTCTTGTGTTTATATCGGACAGAACATCACAAGATGAGTCAGAAGATGCCTTCATATGTTAAATCGAATCAATGCTCAGTGATGAGTTTCTACATGCACAAACAAAAATCACATTTGTTAACCTCTCCTTTAGGTATTGCACCATGTTGTGTCATTATTATCTACTCAATTGTGGTCTACATATTTTCAGGTTACTAATTTTTAGCCTTCTGATGCAATATCAATATGCTTCATAAAATTATTAGAGTAGTATGAAAATGCATAATGCATTAGTTTGGAGGGTAGCCAACATATTTATAGCTTGTGAGTTGTGTTGCTTCTTGCACCCTCAACCTATTGTGTCTTCATATATTTTTTCCTATATGATTTTGTAGGGATAGCTTTCTTTGGCCATGTTATTTTGAGAAGACATGATTGCTTTATTAGTATGCTTGAAGTATTATTGTTTTTATATCAATATTAAACTTTTGTTTTGAATCTTACGAATCTGAACATTCATGCCACAATAAAGGAAATTACATGGATAAATATGTTAGGTAGCATTCCACATCAAAAATTCTGTTTTTATCATTTACCTACTCGAGGACAAGCATGATTAAGCTTGGGGATGCTTGATACGTCTCCAACGTATCTATAATTTTTGATTGTTGCATGCTATTATATTGTTTGTTTTGGATGTTTTATATGCACTATTATGCTATTTTATATTATTTTGGGACTAACCTATTAACCTAGAGCCCAGTGTTAGTTCCTGTTTTTTTTCCTATTTTAGAGTTTCGTAGAAAAGGAATACCAAACGGAGTTCAAACGGAATAAAACTTTCGCGATGATCTTTCTTGGACAAGAAGCAAACCAGGAGACTTGGAGATGAAGTCGGAGGAGCCTCGAGGCGGCCACAAGGGTGGAGGGCGCGTCCTGGGGGGTAGTGCGCGTCCCTGTCTTGTGGGCCCCTTGTGGGTCTCCTGACCTAATTCTTTCCCCTGTATATACTCTTATACCCCAAAACCACCAGAGGCATCCACGAAAATACTTTTCCACCGCCGCAACCTTCTGTACCCGTGAGATCCCATCTAGGGGCCTTTTCCGGCGTCCTGCCGGAGGGGGATTCGATCACAGAGGGCTTCTACATCAACACCATTGCCCTTCCGATGAAGCATGAGTAGTTTACCTCAGACCTACGGGTCCATAGCTAGTAGCTAGATGACTTCTTCTCTCTCTTTGATTCTCAATACCATGTTCTCCTCAATGTTTTTGGAGATCTATTTGATGTAATAACTTTTTGCGGTGTGTTTGCCGAGATCCGATGAATTGTGGATTTATGATCAGCTTATTTATGAATATTATTTGCATATCCTCTGAATTCTTATATGCATGATTTGATGTCTTTGCAAGTCTTTTCGAATTATCGGTTTGGTTTGGCCAACTAGATTGGTTTTTCTTGCAATGGGAGAAGTGATACGTCCATTTTGCATCATGTTTTCCTACTGTTATTTATGTTGTTTTATTGTATAATAATGCTTTTTGGAGTAATTGTAATGCCTTTTGGTATGCACCAAGCGGGAGAATTCTAGCAGCTGGAAATCTGGACCTGAAAAAGCTATGTCAAGCTACCTATTATGCACAACTCCAAATGAGCCGAAACTCCCCGAGGATCTTTTATGGAATATTTAAGGAATATTGGAGCAAATAAGTACCAGAGGAGGGCCACCAGGTGGGCACAACACACCTGGGCGCGCCAAGAGGCCCAGACGCGCCCTGGTGGGTGCTGCCCTTCTCGGCCCACCTCCGGTACCCATCTTCTGGTATATAAGTCATTTTGACCTAGAAAAAAATAAGGGGAGGACATTTGGGACGAAGCAGCGCCGCCTCGAGGCGGAACTTGGGTAGGAGCACTTTTGCCCTCCGGCGGAGCGATTCCGCCAGAGGAACTTCCCTCCCGGAGGGGGAAAATCATCATCATCCTCACCAACAACTCTCCCATCTTGGGGAGGGTTATCTTCATCAACTTCTTCACAGCACCAACTCCTCTCAAACCCTAGTTCATCTCTTGCGTTCAATCTTTGTATCAAAACTATAGATTGGTTCCCGTGGGTGAGTAGTAGTGTTGATTACATCTTGTAGTTGATTACTATATGGTTTATTTGGTGGAAGATTATATGTTCAGATCCATTATGATATTCAATACCCCTCTGATCTTGAGCATGTTTATCATTTATGAGTAGTTACTTTCGTTCTTGAGGTCACGGGAGAAATCATGTTGCAAGTAATCATGTGAACTTGATATGTGTTCGATATTTTGATGGCATGTATGTTGCCATTCTCTTAGTGGTGTCATGTGAATGTCGACTACATGACACTTCACCATATTTGGGCCTAAGCATTGTTCGGGAATTCGGTAACTGGTAACTACTCGGTCGACTACTGATTAGCGATTAATCGGTTAATCAGCCATTTAACTGAATTAACCGGTCGATCATTAATCGGCTGCACATGAGAATATATTGGCAACATGTAACTAATTTTTCACGTATTTTACACACATAATCCAATGCTCACAGGTACATATTATACATTGATACTAAAATATGAGAAAACAGCCCCACAATAGGTAGAATTGTTACCTGGACAGTTTGGTCATGATGCATCCAAACCGGAAGGCAACAAACCTACAGAATTGATGATAGAAGATAGATATGCATTTGTATATACTCTAAACTTGTCAAGATAAATGAGTAAACGACAACCATAGATGTGACAACAAGCAGCCACACATGAGACATGATAAGATAAATAAAATAACAGCCACACAACTTGGCAATATGCAGCCACACATAACAAGATAAATAGCAGCCACACATGTGAACATGGAATAATTCACTACAAGGTTCAACACAAATAGCATAATAGGTATTAGGTAATAAGGTTCATAGACCACAAATACTCAAATAGTTACCTGACCCATCACCGATTAATCGGTTTGACAACCAGTTAATCGTCTGACAACCGATTAAATGCCAGTTAATCGGCTTGACCATTTAATGAACTGAGTATGTGCTATTCGCCTCAGTTAGGCACTGAGTAGCGATTAAATGGGCATTTAAATGGTAACTCGGCCGAGTTCTTGAACAGTGGGCCTAAGTGAATGCATTGTGGAGTAGTTATGAGATGGTGGGTTGCGAGAGTGACAGAAGCTTAAACCCTAGTTTATGCGCTATTCCGTAAGGGACCGATTGGATCCAAAAGTTTAATGCTATGGTTAGAATTTATTCTTAATACTTTTCTCATAGTTGCGGATGCTTGCGAGAGGGTTAATCATAAGTAGGAGGTTTTTTCAAGTAAGAATAGCACCTAAGCACCGGTCCACCCACATATCAAATTATCAAAGTACCGAACACGAATTAAGCCAACATGATGAAAGTGACTAGATGAATTACCTTGCTGCACTTTTGTTACTACTATTGTTACTTGCTCGTTACAAATTACCTTGCTACCAAACTACTCCACTACTTACAATTTTAGCACTTGCAGACATTACCTTGCTGAAAACAACTTGTCATTTCCTTCTTCTCCTCGTTGGGTTCGACACTCTTACTTATCTAAAAGGGCTACAATTGAACCCATGCACTTGTGGGTCATCAAGGCAATTTTCTGGCGCCGTTGCCGGGGAGTGAAGTGCTCTTGGTAAGGAAACATTATTACTACATGCTGAAATTTATTGTCACTTGCTACTATGGAAAATAATCCTTTGAGGGGTTTGTTCGGGGTATCTTCACCTCGACCAGAACCACAATTAGTTACTCCTCAACCTACTACACCTACTGAAAATATTGAATACGAAATTCCTTCGGGTATGTTGGAACAACTGCTAGCTAATCCTTATGCATGAGATGGAACCGAACATCCTGATATGCACTTGATATATGTGGATGAAATTTGTGGATTATTTAAGCTTGCAGGTTTGCCCGGAGATGAAGTTAAGAAGAAGGTTTTCCCTTTATCTTTTAAGGGAAAAGCATTGACATGGTATAGGCTATGCGATGATATTGGATCTTGGAATTGGAACCGTTTGAAATTGGAATTTCATCAGAAATTTTATCCTATGCATCTAGTTCATCGTGATCGGAATTATACATATAATTTTTGGCCTCGTGAAGGAGAAAGTATCGCTCTAGCTTGGGGGAGGCTTAAGTCAATGTTATATTCATGCCCCAATCATGAGCTCTCGAGAGAAATTATTATTCAGAACTTTTATGCTCGGCTTTCTCGTAATGATCAATCCATGCTCGATACTTCTTGTACTGGTTCTTTTATGAAGAAGAATATTGAATTCTGGTGGGATCTTTTAGAAAGAATTAAACGCAACTCTGAAGGTTGGGAACTCGATGAAGGTAAAGAGTCAGGTATTGAACCTAAGTTTGATTGTGTTAAATCTTTTATGAATACCGATGCCTTTCAAAAGTTTAGCACTAAATATGGACTTGACTCTGAGATAGTAGCTTCCTTTTGTGAATCTTTTGCTACTCATGTTGACCTCCCTCAGGAGAAGTGGTTTAAATATCACCCACTAATTAAATAAGAAGTTAAAGAACCGGCAAAACCTAAAGAAGAAACTATCATTTACAATGTTGATCCAGTTGTCCCCACTGCTTATATTGAAAAACCACCTTTTCCTGTTAGGATGAAGGAACATGCTAAAGCCTCAACTATGGTTAACAAAAGTTATGTTAGAACACCCAAACCATGTGAACAAAACAAAGTTGAACCTAGTGTTGCTATGATTAAAGATCTCTTAGTTGATAATATTGATGGGTATGTTATTTACTTCTGTGATGAAGCTTCTAGAATTGCCAAACCTGAAGGGAAAGATAAACATAGACCATTTGTTGGCATGCCTGTTGTCTCAGTTAAGATAGGAGATCACTGTTATCATGGGTTATGTGACCTAGGTGCTAGTGTGAGTGCTATTCCTTTCTCCTTATATGAAGAAATTAAAGATGAAATATGTTACTATTAAACTTGCTAATAGAGATACTATATATATATATATCACCAATTGGGATTCTTAGAGATTTCGAAGACTTGTGTGGGAAGATAAAATACCCTACTGATTTTCTTGTTCTTAGCACCCCACAAGATGACTTTTGTCCCATTATATTTGGTAGACCTTTCTTGAACACCATCAATGCTAAATTAGATTGTGAGAAACAAACTGTCGGTGTTAGCTTTGGTTATGAATCTCATGAGTTTAATTTTTCCAAGTTTAGTAAACAACCTCATAAGAAAGATTTGCCTAGTAAGGATGAAATTATTGGTCTTGCTTCTATTGCTATGCCTCCTATTGATCCTTTGAAACAATGTTTGCTAGACCATGAAAATGATTTGCACATGCGTGAAAGAAATGAAATAGATAGAATCTTTTTCGAACAACAACCTATGCTTAAACACAATTTGTCTATTGAAACTCTAGGAGGTCCTCCTCCACCTAAAGGTGATCCTGTGTTTTAATTAAAACAATTGCCAGACACTCTGAAATATGCTTATCTTGATGAAAAGAAGATATATCCTGTTATTATTAGTGCTAACCTTTCAGAACATGAAGAAGAAAGATTATTGAAAGTTCTAAGGAAGCACAGGGCTGCTATTGGATATACTCTTGATGATCTTAAGGGTATTAGTCCCACTCTATGTCAGCACAAGATTAATATGGAACCTGATGCTAAACCCGTTGTTGATCACCAACGTCGGTTAAATCCGAAAATGAAAGAAGTGGTAAGAACGGAAATGTTGAAACTTCTGGAAGCAGGTATAATCTATCCTATAGCTGATAGTAGATGGGTAAGTCCTGTTCATTGTGTCCCTAAGAAGGGAAGTATTACTGTTGTCCCTAATGATAAGAATGAGCTTATTCCACCAAGAATTGTCACGGGCTATAGAATGGTAATTGATTATAGGAAATTAAATAAAGCTGCTAGAAAAGATCATTACCCTCTGCTTTTTATTGATCAAATGTTAGAAAGATTATCTAAGCACACACATTTTTGCTTCCTTGATGGATACTCTGGCTTTTCACAAATACCTGTTTTACAATCTGATAAAAAAAGACCACTTTTACTTGTCCTTTTGGAACATTTGCTTATAGATGTATGCCTTTCGGTTTATGTAATGCACCTGCTACCTTTCAAAGATGTATGACTGCTATCTTCTCTGATTTTCGTGAAAAGATTGTTAGGTTTTCATGGATTACTTTTCTGTTTATGGGAAGTCTTTTGATGATTGTTTAAGCAATCTTGATCAAGTTTTGCAGAGATGTGAACAAACAAATCTTGTCTTGAATTGGGAGAAGTACCACTTTATGGATAATGAAGGTATTTGATACGTCTCCAACGTATCTATAATTTTTGATTGTTCCATACTATTATATTATCCATCTAGGATGTTTTATATGCATTTATATGCTATTTTATATGATTTTTGGGACTAACCTATTAACCTAGAGCCCAGTGCCAGTTTCTGTTTTCTCCTTGTTTTTGAGCATCGCAGAAAAGGAAAACCAAACGGAGTCCAATTGACCTGAAACTTCACGGAGATTATTTTTGGACCAGAAGAAGCCCACGGAGTACCGGAGTGTAACATCCCAAATTTTCAATTTGGAATGTTATACATTAGATCATCATTGCATATCATATTTTATTGCATTTTGGTTGATCGTAGAAATTCTAAGCAACTCAAGGACCCACGGAGAGAGCTGGGGATTTCATTATTTTCATATTTGAGTTTTCTCAAATTTCGAAAAGAGGATCATTAGGTTTTAATTATTTTCTCTTCGAATAATTCTTATATGAAAATAAAAGAGAGGGGAGAAAATGACTTCTACAAAATAAAGAAATATTGGTGGGAAAATATTAAAATCAAATAAGAATTTTTATTCGGAGTTTTATTGCTATTTTATTGGAATTAGGAAAAACAATGCGTTTTTATAAATTACATTAGAGGCCCAAATAAATGTTCACCTTGTCCGCTATATTTTTAGAGGACGGGGAAAATTTATTTCAGGATTTTTGGAGTCCATTTAGTATTTCTTTTATTTGTTTTTCTACGTGTCTGAATTATTTAAAAAAAAAAGAAGTAACCGACCTACCGGGCCGTGTCCGGCTAGGACTCCTGGCCCGGCCGGCCTTTAAAGCTGGGAGGCCAGACCCCCTCCCCACCGAACCCTAGCCCCAGCGCCAGCCCTGCCGCCGCCGCCGCCACGCGTCGACGCCGCTGCTGCCGCGCGCCGCCTCCCGTCCCGAGCGCCGCCGCCCGCTGGAGCCACCACCGCCGCCGGAGTAACCGCCGCCTAGCCGCTGGTTTTTTTAAAACCGATCGGTTTTATTTCGTAAACCCTAGATCCGGTTTTTCTGTTAGATCGGTTCGTTTTTTCTTCGGTTTAGTTAAATAGCGGACGTTCGTCCGTATATTCATTTTAAGAAACAAAGTTCATCCGTTAGCCGCAGACAGCGAACGTTCGTTCGTTAGCCTGTTCGTCAGTTTTTATTTTTTTAGGGTTTTTCCGCGATTATTTTCGATCGCGATTTCTGCCCTGATTTTCGTTTTAGTTTATCTTTTCGCTCGTTTATCGGAATCAGGCGATTCAAGCGCCTAGATCTTCGTCTCAAAGCCCTCTTTCTGTTTAATCAATTTGAACAAGATTTTGGTACCGCAAAATTTGACTTTAGTCCATATTAGTAAACGGATCTTGTTTCTTTTGAAGTTTGAGTTTCGTTGCTTCGTTTGATTTGATTCGTTTTGCAAACCGGAGTTCTTAAGTTGAACTTTCTGGTTAGATCTCTTATTTGATTTTTACCTGTGCTTCTAGTTGAGTGCTTATTGTGTGCTTTGTTTGCTTGCGATAGAGTACCCGGAGTGCGAAGCGTGCTACTACGAGTCTCTAGGTTTTGCGGATCATCAACAAGGCAAGTAAAACTTTGATCATACCCTTTTATTACCCAGTTTTATTGCATTAGATCAACCCTCAAACATTGCATGGTTAGGATCTAATTAACATGTGGGTTTTGGGAAGTAGTTGATGAGGTAGAACCTATTGTCCTGTTTATTATCAAACCTTTGGGAGTTACTTTTACGTGATGCTTATATTGCTATGCTATGCTCGTAGACGTGGTTTGGGTGAGTGTATCCATGAAGGATGTGAGTATTGATAATTAATGGTTAACCTAAGGTGGCTACTTAAATACACATCTGGGTGGATTGCTTGAGGCACCCTGGAGTACCCAGTGGTTGTCAGGGCACCTGGAGAATCCAGTATTGTCCTAGGATATCCCGGAGTACCCGTGTCATCATCCTACGGTTTGCCACCCAGGCTCAAAGGGATCATAAGATTATTCATGCTAGAAACTTCGGTGTGCAGCCACAAGCCAATATGGGCTCCGGCATAGTCGAGTAAGTTGCATGAAGTTCTTGAAGAGGTAGACTAGCAGATGTAGTGGGTTGTAGGTGGTACTGTCTACCCAGAGTAGAGATTTAATGCTTCAGAAAGACTGTGTCTCGAATCTCTGACCATGGATGTGTTCGAGTCTTGTGGGGAAAAGTGCGCAAACCTCTGCAGAGTGTATAAACTAATCATGGTTAGCTGTGTCCCCGGTTATGGACATCTTGAGTATCTGGTTCTTGGATTATCATGTTGATCTCATCACTCTAAATTAATTTGTCTGGGTTTAATGATGATGCTTAATTGGGATTGAGTTGGAGGAACCTTCTCAATGTTTAACAACCACCATGATAGTTAAATAAAATTTACTCCGTTGTTGTAGGGAAAAATTGGCTTTATGCAAAACTGTAACCGTAGAGCTTTCCACCAGCCATATATGCATGTAGTGATAGCATTCATCCTGTTCATTACTCTATGTGTTACATTGCCAGCATATTCCATGTGCTGACCCGTTTCGGGCTGCAACCTTTCATGTTGCAGACTTTTCAGACGACGAATAAGGTGCCATAGGTCGTTGTCTTTCACTCGGCTATGCCGTTGGAGTTGATGGACTCACTTTATCTTCCAAGCCTTCCGCTGTTATCGTTTTCAGGTGGCCTTAAGCCATATTATTGTAATAAGTTCTACTTTGAGACATTCATTGTAATAAGTGTGTGATTGAAACTCTGTTATAAATCCTCAAGTACTATGCGTGTCAGCATTACCGATCCAGGGATGACACTTATGTATAGAGACTAGACTGTTTGAGGTCTGGTCGCTACACGGAGATGGGCAAGAAGAGTCCCGAGGCACCCACGAGGGTGGGGGGCGCGCCCTACCCCCTAGGCGCGCCCCCTACCTCGTGGCCGCCACGGAGACCCCCCTGACTTGTCCCCGGCACCGAAACCTCTTATATATACAGAACCCCCCAGAACATAACCTAGATCGGGAGTTCCGCCGCCGCAAGCCTCTGTAGCCACCAAAACCAATCGAGGCCCTGTTCCGGCACCCTGCCGGAGGGGGGATCCATCACCGGTGGCCATCTTCATCACCCCGACGCTATCCATGACGAGGAGGGAGTAGTTCAACCTCGGGGCTGAGGGTATGTACCAGTATCTATGTGTTTGATCTCTCTCTCTCTCTCTCTCTCTCTCTCTCGTGTTCTTGATATGGCACGATCTTGATGTATCGCGAGCTTTGCTATTATAGTTGGATCTTATGATGTTTCTCCCCCTCTACTCTCTTGTAATGGATTGAGTTTTCCCTTTGAAGTTGTCTTATCGGATTGAGTCTTTAAGGATTTGAGAACACTTGATGTATGTCTTGCATGTGCTTATCTGTGGTGACAATGGGATATTCACGTGATCTACTTGATGTATGTTTTGGTGATCAACTTGCGGGTTCAGTGACCTTGTGAACATATGCATAGGGGTTGGCACACGTTTTCGTCTTGACTCTCCGGTAGAAACTTGGGGGCACTCTTTGAAGTTCCTTGTGTTGGTTGAATAGATGAATCTGAGATTGTGTGATGCATATCATATAATCATACCCACGGATACTTGAGGTGACATTGGAGTATCTAGGTGACATTAGGGTTTTGGTTGATTTGTGTCTTAAGGTGTTATCTAGTACGAACTCTAGGATAGATCGAACGGAAAGAATAGCATCATGTTGTTTTACTACGGACTCTTGAATAGATCGATCAGAAAGGATAACTTTGAGGTGGTTTCGTACCCTACAATAATCTCTTCGTTTGTTCTCCGCTATTAGGGACTTTGGAGTGACTCTTTGTTGCATGTGGAGGGATTGTTATATGATCTAATTATGTTATCATTGTTGAGAGAACTTGCACTAGTGAAAGTATGAACCCTAGGCCTTGTTTTCTAGCATTGCAGTACCTTTTACGCTCACTTTCGCTACCAGTTACCTTGCTGTTTTATATTTTCAGATTACAATAACCTATATCTACCATCCATATTGCACTTGTATCACCATCTCTTCGCCGAACTAGTGCACCTATACAATTTACCATTGTATTGGGTGTGTTGGGGACACAAGAGACTCTTTGTTATTTGGTTGCAGGGTTGTTTGAGAGAGACCATCTTCATCCTACACCTCCCATGGATTAATAAACCTTAGGTCATCCACTTGAGGGAATTTTGCTACTGTCCTACGAACCTCTGCACTTGGAGGCCCAACAACGTCTTCAAGGAGAAGGTTACGTAGTAGACATTAAGCTCTTTTCTGGCGCCGTTGCCGGGGAGGTTAGTGCTTGAAGGTATATCTTTAGATCTTGCAATCGAATCTTTTAGTTTCTTGTTTTATCACAGTTTATTCTATAAAAGAAAACTACAAAAAAAATGGAATTGAGGGTGCCTCATATGCTTCATATTTTTAATGTCTTTCATGAAATAAGAATTTCGATAATTGTGCCAAAGTGTTAGAAGAAGAATGCAATAGAATGTTTGGAAGTAAATATTTGAATGATGAGCATGATTGCAATGTTGTTAGTATGAATTCCTTGAATATCGATAATACTAATGATGATTGCACTAGTCATGATGAAAATGTCTCTTATAAGCATGTCAATTTTTGTGGAGTGCATAGAGTTTGCAAGTACACATCAAATAGGGAAGATAGATTTTGCAAGAGGCATAAGTATTTAGAAACCAAATGGTTGCAAGAAAGGCTAGATGTTTGTGCTGAAAATTTAAATTTTCTTAGTCATCCATGTGAACTTTGCAATGAACATGGTCATTTGAATATCCAATACAAATTGTTTCATGGTCGTATCGTGTCCTAAAATTGTGATGAATTGATTTCCCTTGCACATCATAATGAACTTAGTTTGCTTTTGGGTTATGAAGAAATGAAACGTATAACTAAGGATATGCCAGAATTTGTCCTTGATAAAGTTCTTGATTTTGATCTAGAAGAAATTTTTATGTATTGCGCGGTGAATTGCATTGAAAATCCTTATATTGCCAATTACATAAAGAAAAGAAAACAAATAGAAGATGAAGAGAATACTAATGAAAGGGACGAGACTTCCCAATATCCTCCTATTACTTCTTATGATGAATCAGGTAACGAGGAGGAGCTTTCTATTCAACCAATCTCATTAATAAGGAGCTAAAAAAAGAGGGTTAAACCCACACATGATGTGAATAAAAAAAAGAAAAGACGGAGAAGCAAAGGTAGAAAGGTATCCCTCCCAAATGATGTTGCTCCTATTACTCATAGTGATGATGATAATTGCTATACTATTGGTGCTATCCATACTATTAATGATGAGAGTGATTATGCTTATGATATGAAAAGGCCCAAGCATGGGGATGCTATGTTTGAGAATATATTTGCTGCAATTAATGTTTGTCCCAAGCTTGGGGATGCTTGAAGATGATATTTTTAGCCTCCCAAGTTTTGATGAGCAAATTTATTACGATGATAGCATGCCTCCTATTTATGATGATTATTGTGATAACACTTATGCTATAAAAAGTAGTAATGATTATATTTATAAAACTTGTCATGATTATGATTACCCTTTTTCTGAACATTACTCTTTTAATGTGGAAACAATTTATAGTATTTGAGTCTCTTATGATACTCCCACTATTCCGAATGAGAAGAATTTTGCTTATGTGGAGAGTAATAAAATTTCTATGCTTGTAGATCATGAAAAGAATGCTTTATGTGATGGTTATATTGTTGAGTTCATTCATGATGCTACTGAAAATTATTATGAGGGAGGAACATATGCTTGTAGGAATTGCAATAATATCAAGTTTCCTCTCTATGTGTTGAAAATTTTGAAGCTATGCTTGTTTTGCCTTCCTATGCTAGTCGATTATTGTTCCCATAAGTTGTTTGCTCACAAAATCCCTATCCATAGGAAGTGGGTTAGACTTAAATGTGCTAGTCATATTCTTCATGATGCTCCCTTTATGTTTCAATTCTTATCTTTTATGTGAGCATCATTGAAATCATCATGCCTAGCTAGGGGCATTAAACGTTAGCGCTTGTTGGGAGGCAACCCAATTTTACTTTTGTTCTTTGCTTTTTGCTCCTGTTTAGTAATAAATAATTCATCTAGCCTCTGGTTAGATGTGGTTTTATGTTTTAATTAGTGTTTGTGCCAAGTAGAACGTTTGGGAAGACCTGGGTGAAGTCTTTGCGATCTTGCTGTAAAAAACAGAAACTTTTGCGCTCACGAGATTAGATGCCATTTTTTTACTGAAGAGTGCTCGGTTGATTATTTTTGCAGATGATTAATAGAAAAATTCCTCAGGTCCACCAATTTATTTCAGAATTTTTGGAGTTACAGAAGTATTCGAATGATACAGATTACTACAGACTGTTCTGTTTTGACAGATTCTGTTTTCATTGTGTTGTTTGCTTATTTTGATGAATCTATGAGTAGTATCGGAGGGTACGAACCATAGAGAAGTTGGAATACAGTATATATTACACAAATATGAATTTAGAATGAGTTCACAACAGTACCTAAGTGGTGGTTTTATTTTCCTATACTAACGGAGCTTACGAGTTTCTGTTGAGTTTTGTGTTGTGAAGTTTTCAAGTTTTGGGTAAAGATTCGATGGACTATGGAATAAGGAGTGGCAAGAGCCTAAGCTTGGGGATGCCCAAGGCACCCCAAGGTAATATTCAAGGACAACCAAGAGCCTAAGCTTGGGGATGCCCCGGACGGCATCCCCTCTTTCGTCTTCGTTCATCGGTAACTTTACTTGGAGCTATATTTTTATTCACCACATGATATGTGTTTTGCTTGGAGCGTCATTTTATTTTATTTTGTTTTGCTTGTTGTTTGAATAAAATACCAAGATCTGAAATTCTTAAATGCTAGAGAGTCTTCACATAGTTGCACAATTATTTGACTACTCATTGATCTTCACTTATATCTATTGGAGTAGTTTGTCATTTGCTCTAGTGCTTCACTTATATATTTTTAGAGCACACCGCTGGTTTTATTTTGAAGAAATTAATGAACTCTCATGCTTCACTTATATTATTTTGAGAGTCTTTTAGAAAATCATGGTAATTTTCTTTGGTTATGAATTTAGTCCTAAAGTGATGAGCATCCAAGATTGGTATAATATAAACTTTCATATAAAGTGCATTGAATACTATGAGAAGTTTGATTCTTTATGATTGTTTTGAGATATGAAGATGGTGATATTAGAGTCATGCTAGTGAGTAGTTGTGAATTTGAGAGATACTTGTGTTAAAGTTTGTGATTACCGTAGCATGCACGTATGGTGAACCGTTATGTGATGAAGTTGGAGCATGATTTATTTTTTTGATTGTCTTACTTTGTGTGGAGGTCGGGATCACGCAATGGTTAACTCCTACCAACCCTTCCCCTAGGAGCATGCGTGTAGTACTTTGTTTTGATGACTTGTAGATTTTTGCAATAAGTATGTGAGTTCTTTATGACTAATGTTGAGTCCATGGATTATACGCACTCTCACCCTTCTACCATTGCTAGCCTCTCTTGTGCCGCGCAACTTCCGCCGGTATCATACACCCACCATATACCTTCCTCAAAACAGCCACCATACCTACCTATTATGGCATTTCCATAGCCATTCCGAGATATATTGCCATGCAACTTTCCACCGTGACGTTTATTATGACACGCTCCACCATTGTCATATTGCTTTGCATGATCATGTAGTTGACATCGTATTTGTGGCAAAGCCACCATTCATAATTCTTTCATACATGTCACTCTTGATTCATTATCCCGGTACACCGCCGGAGGCGTCCACATAGAGTCATATTTTGTTCTAAGACTCTTGAGTTGTAAGTAAATAAAAGTGTGATGATCTTCATTATTAGAGCATTGTCCTAGTGAGGAAAGGATGATGGAGACTATGATTCCCCCACAAGTCGGGATGAGACTCCGGACAAAAAATAAATAAATAAAAGAAAAAAAAGAGGCCATAAAAAAAGGAGAAAAAAGGCCCAAATAAAAAAATGAGAGAAAAACAGAGAAGGGACAATGTTACTATCCTTGTACCACACTTGTGCTTCAAAGTAGCACCATGATCTTCATGATAGAGAGTCTCCTATGTTTTCACCTTCGTATGCTAGTGGGAATTTTTCATTATAGAACTTGGCTTGTATATTCCAATGATGGGCTTCCTCAAATTGCCCTAGGTCTTCGTGAGCAAGCGAGTGGGATGCACACCCACTTAATTTCCTTTTGAGCTTTCATACACTTATAGCTCTAGTGCATCCGTTGCATGGCAATCCCTACTCACTCACATTGATATCTATTGATGGGCATCTCCATAGCCCGTTGATACTCCTAGTTGATGTGAGACTATCTTCCTCCTTTTTGTCTTCTTCACAACCACCATATTCTATTCCACCTATACTGCTATGTCCATGGCTCACGCTCATGTATTGCGTGAAAGTTGAAAAAGTTTGAGAATACTAAAGTATGAAACAATTGCTTGGCTAAAACCGGGGTTGTGCATGATTTAGATATTTTGTGTGATGAAGATAGAGCATAGCCAAACTATATGATTTTTTAGGGATAACTTTTTTTGGCCATGTTATTTTGAGAAGACATGATTGCTTTGTTAGTATGCTTGAAGTATTATTTTTTTGTCAATATTAAACTTTTGTTTTGAATCTTATGGATCTGAATATTCTTACCACAATAAAGAGAATTACATTGATAAATATGTTAGGTAGCATTCCACATCAAAAATTCTGTTTTTATCATTTACCTACTCGAGGACGAGCAGGAATTAAGCTTGGGGATGCTTGATACGTCTCCAGCGTATCTATAATTTTTGATTGCTCCATGCTATTATATTATCCATCTAGGATGTTTTATGTGCATTTATATGCTATTTTATATGATTTTTGGGACTAACCTATTAACCTAGAGCCCAGTGCCAGTTTTTGTTTTCTCCTTGTTTTCGAGTATCGCGGAAAAGGAAAACCAAACGGAGTCCAATTGACCTGAAACTTCACGGAGATTATTTTTGGACCAGAAGAAGCCCACGGAGTACCGGAGATGGGCCAGAAGAGTCCCGAGGCACCCACGGAGATTATTTTTGGACCAGAAGAAGCCCACGGAGATTATTTGACTACTCATTGATCTTCACTTATATCTATTGGAGTAGTTTGTCATTTGCTCTAGTGCTTCACTTATACCTTTTTAGAGCACAACGCTGGTTTTATTTTGAAGAAATTAATGAACTCTCATGCTTCACTTATATTATTTTGAGAGTCTTTTAGAACAGCATGGTAATTTGCTTTGGTTATGAATTTAGTCCTAAAGTGATGAGCATCCAAGATTGGTATAATATAAACTTTCATATAAAGTGCATTGAATACTATGAGAAGTTTGATTCTTTATGATTTTTTTGAGATATGAAGATGGTGATATTAGAGTCATGCTAGTGAGTAGTTGTGAATTTGAGAGATACTTGTGTTAAAGTTTGTGATTACCTTAGCATGCACGTATGGTGAACCGTTATGTGATGAAGTTGGAGCATGATTTATTTTTTTGATTGTCTTACTTTTTGTGGAGGTCGGGATCGCGCGATGGTTAACTCCTACCAACCCTTCCCCTAGGAGCATGCGTGTAGTACTTTGTTTTGATGACTTGTAGATTTTTGCAATAAGTATGTGAGTTCTTTATGACTAATGTTGAGTCCATGGATTATACGCACTCTCACCCTTCCACCAATGCTAGCCTCTCTTGTGCCGCGCAACTTTCGCCGGTATCATACACCCACCATATACCTTCCTCAAAACAGCCACCATACCTACCTATTATGGCATTTCCATAGCCATTCCGAGATATATTGCCATGCAACTTTCCACCGTTACGTTTATTATGACACGCTCCACCATTGTCATATTGCTTTGCATGATCATGTAGTTGACATCGTATTTGTGGCAAAGCCACCATTCATAATTCTTTCATACATGTCACTCTTGATTCATTATCCCGGTACACCGCCGGAGGCATCCACATAGAGTCATATTTTGTTCTAAGATTCTTGAGTTGTAAGTAAATAAAAGTGTGATGATCTTCATTATTAGAGCATTGTCCTAGTGAGGAAAGGATGATGGACACTATGATTCCCCCACAAGTCGGGATGAGACTCCGGACAAAAAATAAATAAATAAAAGAAAAAAGAGGCCATAAAAAAAGGAGAAAAAGGCCCAAATAAAAAAAGAGAGAAAAAGAGAGAAGGGACAATGTTACTATCCTTTTACCACACTTGTGCTTCAAAGTAGCACCATGATCTTCATGATAGAGAGTCTCCTATGTTGTCACCTTCATATGCTAGTGGGAATTTTTCATTATAGAACTTGGCTTGTATATTCCAATGATGGGCTTCCTCAAATTGCCCTAGGTCTTCGTGAGCAAGCGAGTGGGATGCACACCCACTTAATTTCCTTTTGAGCTTTCATACACTTATAGCTCTAGTGCATCCGTTGCATGGCAATCCCTACTCACTCACATTGATATCTATTGATGGGCATCTCCATAGCCCATTGATACGCCTAGTTGATGTGAGACTATCTTCCTCCTTTTTTTCTTCTCCACAACCACCATATTCTATTCCACCTACAGTGCTATGTCCATGGCTCACGCTCATGTATTGCGTGAAAGTTGAAAATGTTTGAGAATACTAAAGTATGAAACAATTGCTTAGCTAAAACAGGGGTTGTGCATGATTTAGATATTTTGTGTGATGAAGATAGAGCATAGCTAGACTATATGATTTTGTAGGGATAACTTTCTTTGGCCATGTTATTTTGAGAAGACATGATTGCTTTGTTAGTATGTTTGAAGTATTATTAATTTTTTTGTCAATATTAAACTTTTGTTTTGAATCTTATGGATCTGAATATTCTTACCACAATAAAGAGAATTACATTGATAAATATGTTAGGTAGCATTCCACATCAAAAATTCTGTTTTTATCATTTACCTACTCGAGGACGAGCATGAATTAAGCTTGGGGATGCTTGATACGTCTCCAGCGTATCTATAATTTTTGATTGCTCCATGCTATTATATTATCCGTCTCGGATGTTTTATATGCATTTATATGCTATTTTATATGATTTTTGGGACTAACCTATTAACCTAGAGCCCAGTGCCAGTTTCTGTTTCTGTTTTCTCCTTGTTTTTGAGTATCGCAGAAAAGGAAAACCAAACGGAGTCCAATTGACCTGAAACTACACAGAGATTATTTTTGGACCAGAAGAAGCCCACGGAGTACCGGAGATGGGCCAGAAGAGTCCCGAGGCACCCACGTGGGTGGGGGTGCACCCTACCGCCTGGGCGCGCCCCCTACCTCGTGGCCGCCTCGGAGACCACCCTGACTTGTCCCCGACGCCAAAACCTCTTATATATACAGTAACCCCCAGAACATAATCTAGATCGGGAGTTCCGCCACCGGAAGCCTGTATAGCCACCAAAAACCAATCGGGACCCTGTTCCGGCACCCTGCCGGAGTGGGGATCCATCACCGGTGGCCATCTTCATCATCCCGACGCTCTCCACGACGAGGATGGAGTAGTTCAACCTCGGGGCTGAGGGTATGTACCAGTAGCTATGTGTTTGATCTCTCTCTCTCATGTTCTTGATATGGCACGATCTTGATGTATCGCAAGCTTTGCTATTATAGTTGGATCTTATGATGTTTCCCACCTCTACTCTCTTGTAATGGATTGAGTTTTCCTTTGAAGTCATCTTATTGGATTGAGTCTTTAAGGATTTGAGAACACTTGATGTATGTCTTGCATGTTCTTACCCGTGGTGACAATGGGATATTCACGTGATCTACTTGATGTATGTTTTGGTGCTCAACTTGCGGGTTCACTGACCTTGTGAACTTATGCATAGGGGTTGGCACACGTTTTCGTCTTGACTCTCCGGTAGAAACTTCGGGGCACTCTTTGAAGTTCCTTGTGTTGGTTGAATAGATGAATCTGAGATTGTGTGATGCATATCGTATAATCATACCCACGGATACTTGAGGTGACATTGGAGTATCTAGGTGACATTAGGGTTTTGGTTGATTTGTGTCTTAAGGTGTTATTCTAGTAAGAACTCTAGGATAGATCGAATGAAAAGAATAGATTCATGTTATTTTACTACGGACTCTTGAATAGATTGATCAGAAAGGATAACTTTGAGGTGGTTTCGTACCCTACAATAATCTCTTCATTTGTTCTCCGCTATTAGTGACTTTGGAGTGACTCTTTGTTGCATGTTGAGGGATTGTTATATGATCTAATTATGTTATCATTGTTGAGAGAACTTGCACTACTGAAAGTATGAATCCTAGGCCTTGTTTCCTAGCATTGCAATACCGTTTGCGCTCACTTTTGCAGTCCATTTAGTATTTCTTTTATTTGTTTTTCTGCGCATCTGAATTATTCAAAAGAAAAAGAAGTAACCGACCTACCGGGCCGTGTCCGGCTAGGACTCCTGGCCCGGCCGGCCTTTAAAGCCAGGAGGCCCGACCCCCTCCCCACCGAACCCTAGCCCCAGCCCCAGCCCCGCCGCCGCCATGCGCCGCCGCCACTGCCGCTCGCCGCCGCCGCCTCTGCCGCGTGCCACCTCCCGTCCCGAGCGCCGCCGCCCGCCGGAGCCACCGCCGCCGCCGGAGTAACCGCCACCACCGCTGTCACGAACACCGAGGTAGCTGACGGTTTTTTTAAACCGATCGGTTTTATTTCGTAAACCCTAGATCCGGTTTTTCTGTTAGATTGGTTCTTTTTTTCTTCTGTTTAGTTAAATAGTGGACGTTCGTCTATACGTTCGTTTTAAGGAACGAAGTTCATCCGTTAGCCGCAGACAGCGAATGTTCGTTCGTTAGCCTGTTCGTCAGTTTTTTTTTTAGGGTTTTCCCGCGATTATTTTTGGATCACGATTTCTGCCCTAATTTTCGTTTTAGTTTATCTTTTCGCTCGTTTATCGGAATCAGGCGATTCAAGCGCCTAGATCTTCGTCTCGAAGCCCCCTTTCTGTTTAATCAACTTGAACAAGATTTTGGTACTGCAAAATTTGACTTTAGTCCAGATTAGTAAACGTATCTTGTTTCTTTTGCAGTTTGAGTTTCGTTGCTTCGTTTGATTTGATTCTTTTTGCAAACCGGAGTTCTTAAGTTGAACTTTCTGGTTAGATCTCTTATTTGAGTTTTACCCGTGGTTCTAGTTGAGTGCTTATTGTGTGCTTTGTTTGCTTGCGATAGAGTACCCGGAGTGCGAAGCGTGCTACTACGAGTCTCTAGGTTTTGCGGATCATCAACAAGGCAAGTAAAACTTTGATCATACCCTTTTATTACCCAGTTTTATTGCATTAGATCAACCCTCAAACATTGCATGGTTAGGATCTGATTAACATGTGGGTTTTGGGAAGTAGTTGATGAGGTAGAACCTATTGTCCTGTTTATTATCAAACCTTTGGGAGTTACTTTTACATGATGCTTATATTGCTATGCTATGCTCGTAGACGTGGTTTGGGTGAGTGTATCCATGACAGACGTGAATATTGATAATTAATGGTTAACTTAAGGTGGCTACTTAAATACACATCTGGGTGGATTGCTTGAGGCACCCTGGAGTACCCAGTTGTTGTCAGGGCACCTGGAGAATCCAGTGCTGTCCTAGGATATCCCGGAGTACCCGTGTGATCATCCTATGGTTCGCCACGCAGGATCAAAGGGATCATAAGATTATTCATGCTAGAAACTTCCGTGTGCAGCCACTAGCCAATATGGGCTACGACATAGTTGAGTAAGTTGCGTGAAGCTCTTGAAGAGGTAGACTAGCAGATGTAGTGGGTTGTAGGTGGTACTGTCTACCCAGAGTAGAGAGTTAATGCTTCAGAAAGACCGTGTCTCGAATCTCTGACCATGGATATGCCAGAATTTGTCCTTGATAAAGTTCTTGATTTTGATCTAGAAGAAATTTTTATGTATTGTGTGGTGAATTGCATTGAAAATCCTTATATTGCCCATTACATAAAGAAAAGAAAACAAATAGAAGATGAAGACAATACTAATGAAAGGGATGAGACTTCCCAATATCCTCCTATTATTTCTTAGGGCTTATTCCATCTGTGCCCCCAATTCCTTAGTTGTGCTCAGTTTTCCCCACGCTTCAAACTTTTGCTCACTTTTCCCCACTCCCTTAGCTGAAACTCTCACAAATGTTCATAACAGACGTTTGCCGTCTTGGCCGTTAACTGACTTGTGGGGCCACGTTGGACTCTGTTGACTGTGGTTGTGGCTTCGCTGGTTGGGCCGTGTTTGTGTTCATAGGACGGGCCCGTTAGTTTGTTGGGAATAAATTAAAAAAGCCTTCTATCGATGGATGCAGCCTGCTATGCATGCCCGGCTTTGGCATCGATTTAGCCTGCTATGCATGCGAACACCGCCACGCACGCATCTAGTGACCTAGACCTAAACGCATGCATGCACGCCGAGACGCACGCATCGATCCTTGCCGCCCGGTTGCTGGTGGATTTAGTCGCTCCGCAGCGTCGTTTCACGCGTCGCAGGCATACGTGCCGGTGGCAGAAGGGGCAGGCTGCACGCACGCTCGCGTCTATGTCGAGGCATCGGTTCACGCCGAACGAGTGCCGCTCGATTCAGTTGTGGGAGGCAGGCAGCCGCCAACGCAGAGCACGCAGAAGGGGGAGGCAAGCAGCCGCCAACGCAGAGCACGCAGAAGGGGGAGGCAGGCAGCCGCCAACGCAGAGCACGCAAAGCACGTTCGCATGGATTCACGCTCACACATTTATGATCGCATCGGTTCACGCATGCACTGAGTCACGATCTACGCCGTTTGCGCGTGTACCCACTTCGTCTCTCCTGGCTATTTAAACTGCCCTTCATTGCCTCTTCTTCTACAGATCCATCTGCGCCTCCCACTTCTCTTCTTCCCCCAAAAGCCAAAGCCATTCCACTCAGCGAAGCGTTTCAAGATGCAGTACACCGGGCCGACGTTCCAAGCGCCGCCCACCGTGCCGGAACGGCGGTACCCCACCAACGTCGTCGTCGAGGCATCGCTCCGCGTGTGGGCGATCTCACGCTGGAGGGGTAGCACTGAGCTTGCACGGGGGTTCCTCCGTGCGGGCTTCCACCACCTCCCGCCGGGCTCGCCGCCCATGTTCAACCTCGTGGAGCAGCGTCCCCACGCCAACGCTCCAGTGGTAGGGCTCGTCGTCCACTTCACCAACAGGTTTGATGCCTACTACCTGCTCGGCAAGGTGTATTGGTGTGGGTGCGAGTTCATCGCATTCACCACCCATAACATCTTCACGGACTTCGAGAGCGTCTTCCCCGCTCGCAACCGCATGCACAGCCTCCCGTACTACGTCGGCGACAACGGCCTTGAGGAGGAGGAGTACTGAAGCCGACGGCGAAGAAGACGGTGAAGCCGGCGGTGTGCGTGTTGCCCTAGCTACCCTATCCCTATCTACTATGTAGTGTGAGTGTGAGTTTGGTGTGCGTGTTGCCCGACCTAGCTATGTAAGAACTTGGGAACTTATGTTGCCCTAGCAACCCTATCTATTTATGTGTGTTATATTAATGTTTTGTTATGTTTGTTGCCCTAGCAACCCTACTATCTAAGTTAATTTATGTGTGTTATATTAATGCTTTGTTATGTTTGTATTTCCCTTTGTATTTTGTTTGTCCCAAGTTTAGACACGGCTAATTGGTGTGGGGAAAATTAACCAAACTAACTAAAAATGATGTGTTCATAGATGCCTTCTAAAAATAAGAACATATTGTACATTTGTACACGGCTTTGGTTTGAGAGCTCTGTATTTTTTAGGTATTCCAAGAATACTTTGGTTTTCAGAAATATTGAAGTATCAAATACTTTGAGATGTTTGGCTTTAGTCAAAAGTGTAGTTTTGTATACTTTAATATGTAGAAAACTACACTATGTTTGAAGTATATAAAAAAGAGGGTTGGACCTCTTTTTCCAATCATGAAGTATTGGTTCTCTAGGCATAATAATACTGCGGTTTGCAAATACTTTGATTCTAAAAAATGAAGGGACCCATAAAGGAAAGCAAAAAAAAATCCTCAATGAGAGAGAAGAGTTTGGCAAGTGCGAGAGAGAAGAGAAGAGCTTGTTTCTGGGCCTCATTTATCCTTTGTGGGCCTATTGCAGCTTGATTCTCTTTGGGCCCGCGAACTAGGTTTCTAGCAGAACTGACGAACTCGAGGACAAAAGTTTGGCAAGTGCGAGAGAGAAGAGATGAACTTGATGTATATCCCTTGTGCTGCTCAAGTACTGCTTACTGTCATCTGACGAGCTAGGGTATGATCCAACACTCAAGGTTATTTGCTAACAAAATAATCCTATCACTGAACTGGTACTTGTCTTCTGCCGAAACTGAAAGTGTCGAAACTTAACAGTAAACTGCATACATTCAGAGATCGACAGTTGCACTAAACAGAGTTGCATTTGAGATAAACAGACTTGGATCGCTAAACAGTGGCAACAACAGTAGACAAACATCTCTAACGAGAGATGGCCATCAAGTAAAAAATTCCTAGAGCAAGTATTCCTAAAGCTATCAGATTGGATTGCTTCTTCAACTCAATCAGCTGCTTGAAGTTCTTGTTCATCTTCTTCAATTCCGTCTTCAGTTCGACATCTACCACCGTCGGGTATTCCAGACGCGCTGCTGCTGCCGGAGCGGCACTGTCATGGGGCAGATTGAACTCGCGGATTGCATTCCCCCTCGAATCCAGCAAGCCCAACCCTTGAAGCCTCTGGATGTAATCATCCATCCACTCGAAATGGTGGTATTTCTTCACGATCTGAAAACGAAATGTGATAGATTTTTTGAGAAATTAGAGATAAAGGATGCGAGGAAAACTCAGATCTAACCTGCCCCTCCGGCTTGCTCTCGCATTTGACGAACTCGCGCCCAAAGTTCCCATTCTTCTCCTCCTTCGAAGTCAACCGCTTCAGTGGCGCAGTCCGTGGGCAGTCAGTGCATCGAGTAATCGGCACTGGACCATACACCGGCCACGTGGAACGGGGGGCTGACGAGGAGGTCGACATATCGCCCGAGAGGAAGAAAAAGAGGAATTGCTCGAGAGGAAGAAGAACGAGAAGATGGGGAAAGAAACAGAGGAATTGCTCGAGAGGAAGAAGAACGAGAAGATGGGGAAAGAAACAGAGGAATTGCCCTATCTGCTCGATGCCTTTGTCTGTCAGATGGACAAGAGGAGAAGGGGAAGCTGTATTGACGATTTGCCACATTGTATTTTGTAGTTTGAATATTTGAACCAACTCTTAACACTGACATGTGGTGGTCATGTGCGAAAAATACAATTTCATATGTAAAGTGGGGCAGATCGTAAAAACCCGAGAAGGACAGTGCAGTAGCCAATCAGGATGCATCACGCGGATCGCGCATGCCTGCCCACATCTGACGGGTGGTGTTTGGCGCTTGGTAGGATCCGACGACGGACGTTCGACGCTAGGGTTTGGAGCATTTCTGCGGGGTTATGAGCGAGTCAACGGGGTTATTAGGGTTTGACCAGATTTCAAATGGCCGTAACTAAATTAGAAAAAATCGCAAAAATATAAAACAAACGTAGTTCGTCCGTTTATGAGACCTAGTTACCATAAAAAATATAAACTCGGTATAGGGGCATTTTTTTGAAAAATCATTTTTTGAAGTGATCTGTCAAAATCAAGTTCAAATGTTTTTAAAAAATTCAAAAAAACTCAAAATGTTGTAATTCTTGTGCACATAGCCGTCATATGTGACAAGGTTATGAGAAAAAAATATAAACTTGGTGTAGGTCATTTTCATGAAAAAAGGCTTCACACAAATGAGCTATCACCTATGAACATGTTCAGAGTTCGTATAATAGGGAGAGAGGGTTTAGGGTTTGAAAAAAAATCAAAAAATTCAAAAAAATCAGAAA
Organism: Triticum aestivum; assembly: GCF_018294505.1. Classification (NCBI taxonomy): domain Eukaryota; kingdom Viridiplantae; phylum Streptophyta; class Magnoliopsida; order Poales; family Poaceae; genus Triticum; species Triticum aestivum. The sequence continues at coordinate 480,738,803 of NC_057811.1, forward strand.
AAATCTCCATAGCTTCATTTTCGAGTGAATACGCAGGATCTGAACTTACTTTTTCATTTTCATATCTAAAACGTGTTATTTCACGGTTTTGAATTAAAAGCATATTTTTTCAAAAAAAAGTAGTAATATGAATATTAATCAATAAATAGTGAGACTTCGTTTTTACCATATATATATGGAACAAGTGTTCATAAAAATATATATGCCTCATTTAGCCAAGGTAAAAAAAACTTGATTTCAAATAGGGCTGTTTACCCTAGGTTTCGAGCTTGTTTCTAGCACATTTCTCATTCGAACTGTTCACCTACGAATATTGGGCTTCAAATGCTCGATCAAATACACCACACAGAGCAATGAACCTCCAATGTTCAACTTCAACTTTGGCTCGAATCCAAATTTTGGCCCAAATTAAAATATTGATTTAAATTCAAATTTTGATGGAAATTTGAATTCTGACACAAATAAGAAACCAAAGTAGAAGCAACATTATTACAAGGGATCCCTTATTACAACTGATAAGTTTTCACAGTAGCTCAAATATACCAAGTTTTAAGATGCCAACATCTTAATACAAATCTACCAAGTTTTAAGCGATCGACTCGCCCTCAAATTGACAACACAAACATTTCCCAACAACTTAATTCAAATTTTCGACTTGCTCCTTGTGTTTGCAGCTGGCTTCACCGTCTTGCTCCTGGTTTCCCTAGTTGAGATGCTCTTTTCTTTCAGACTCTTGTTCCTTTTGATCTTGGGCTTTACTTGGGGTTTTCCCCGTGGAGGTGTTGATGGAGTAGTTCCACTCGCCGAGCACTTGACGACCATTTGACGGTCATCTATGGGTTCAATAATCTTTAAAGGCACAGTTGGAAAAATTACCCCCTCCTCTTCCTCTCTTATAGCTTCAAAACCATCAAAGGCCATGGTTTCAAAATCTTCTGCTTCTTCATCTCTTGGCCTTTTCTCCCTAGAGCTGGTAAATAAAATTATAAGCCATAGGCAAAAAAGACAACAAATGCAAACAAAAGGGTAGCTGCATTCTACAAAGGGTGCAAACACATACCAAGATGCTTCATTTGCTGCTGCATTCTCCACTGCTTCAATTGCTGCTGCATTCTCCACTGCATCTTCAGTCTCCATTGCTGTTGCATTCTCCTCAGCATTGGCTGCTGTCCATCTTTCCTCCTCTCCAAATGATGCATCCACTGCATTGGTACAAAGCCTAGCAATATGCCCCAGAACTCCACATTTTTTGCAAGCACGCTTCTTTGGTAGACGACCCTCCTCACCTGCTCTAATCTCTGGTTCCTTGGTCTTCCTGGTGGTCTAGTAATGACAGGAGCGTGGAGTTTGAACCCTGGATCTACTATGTTCCATTGATCTTTCCCCAATAGTGCAGGCACATTGTCAGCATAAGCAGACATAAATTTGGCAACAGAGAAATACTCAGAGCAATATTGATCAACTTCACCATCTGCACCCCCGATAACGGTCATCAGATGTAGGGCATGTATGCATGGCTTCCCACGGATCTGCCATTGCCTACAAGTACATTCTCTAGTACTTAGGTTCACAGGATACCTCCATACCCTATTTTTAGTGTCAGTATATGTAACCTCTCCCTCATATGTACCAGATCGAATACATTTCATCTTCAGTCCTCTTGCCTTCAAGTGCAATGCCTTAATCAGTGATGGGAGCATTTGATGACCAACATATTGTGTTTCTGCAATTCTTTTGCGAAGAGCCATCTTTATCATGATCATTTGCCTCATCTTGTCAAATGCTTGCCACAACAAGAGCCCTTTCACTGACTTGAACTTTGAATTGAAGCATTCTGCAAGGTTACTGGTCACATAATCTACTTTGCAGATTTCGTTGAATTGGCTTCTTGACCACACCTTACCATGATGTGCATCCATGTACTCCTTCACAAGAGGATTTTGAGCATACAACACTCTCAAATGGTGTTCATGCTTCCTTTTGCTGCATGTGTATGATGCTGGCCATAAGTTCTCATCATAAACTTTACCTTTGAACTTCTTTTTGAAATTATGCGCTAGGTGTCGCATACATTCCCTATGCTCCACTCCAGGGAATACAATTTCCACTACACTCTCTAAACCCTTGCAAGCATCTGTGTGTATAGCTAAACCTGGGGGTGTGCCTATAATGTTGCGCAACTGCTGCAGAAACCAGACCCAACTTTCCTCAGACTCTGCCTCCACCACACCAAATGCAACTGGGAATAGCCAGTTGTGTCCATCAACTGCAGAAGCTGCTACTAGCTGTCCTCTCCATCTTCCAGTCAAATGTGTAGCATCTACAGCCAAATAGGGCCTGCAACCATCTAGAAACCCCTGCCAGCAAGCCTTGAAACAAACAAAAGCCCTTCTGAAGCACTCCTTCTGAAATGACTTCCCATTTATTTTGAATGGAACTGTATGCTTGTCAATCTCTACAACACTCCCTGGACTTGCCATCTCCACTTCAGCTTTGAAAGTGTAAAGCAGCTGAAAACTGTCATTCCATTGACCATTAATTCTGTCAAGAGCCCTTTCCCTAGCATTGAAAATTCTCATGTAAGGAATTTCTATCTTGTACTTCTCAAAAAGCTTCCCATGGAGTGCTGTTGGACCAAATCCAGGTTCTTCTCTCAGCCAATCCAATATAGCATCTGCCACCCACCTAGTTTTTGCTAGCTTGGTTTTGGCCTTCCCCCCTCCCCCTCCAGGTGGACATGTGTGCTTGTGTGGGTTCTTCTTTATCTGAAACAAAATAAAAGGGTAAAAAACAGTTGAGAAACCTTACTCAACGATCTGAAACTAAATTACTAACTGAACTTGGATTACCTGAATATATTTGCTCTTGATCATACGAGATGCATGCAACTTCCACCTACACCTAGGATATGGACAAAATACGGTGAACCTTGCTGGCTCACCCCTTTTAATCTTATAGGTGTTTTCAGATATAATGCACCATGTTGTCACTGCATTCCGACAGTCCACCATTGATTGGAAAATGGTACCTACACTAAGCTCAGGTTTTTCCCTGTTCCACTCAATTGTTGGCATGTCATCACCATCGTATTCATCCTCGATTAAGCTCTCCATGTTCTCCACCTTCTCTTCATCGTCAGTGTCATCAAACCTAGCTTGGCTGATGGGCTCCTCCATATATTCGTCATCCACTTCTTGCTGACTGGCTACATCGACCAGTTCAGGAAACATCATCTCGTCTTCATCATCATTTGTAGGCACTGCCTCGTCAGGTTCTGCATCTTCTTCTACACCAACTGCGGAAGGTACACGAGAAGCAGCAGCTGAATCGGAACCAGAATTGGCAGCAGGCATGTTCTGGCTCCATGAACCACTTGCTTTACTTGGTGTCGACCTACAAGGAGTGCCGGGGTGCTGGCTATTAGCACAGACAGATGATGTCTGAACTCCCTTCCCCTTCGCCCGTTCTGCGCGTGGCTGAAGCACACCGATTTGGAGTTTACCAAATCGGCAGCCAGCAATCCCAGCAAAAAGCAACGGCATATGATCGTCGCAAGTTAGTGGGAGAAATCTTTGCTCATCACTGCTGAAGTAATTCAGTTCAACAGCATCGGCATCACTCCAGGGATAGGTGTTTCGGAGCTCAGCTCGCAAATCTTTGAAAGATATGCTGGTTTCTACCACTTTGGGATAGAAAAATGATGAAATCAAATGCGGTTTAGTACCACGCAGCACACTAGTTTCCACTCTAATCGCCAGCCGGAAAGCCAGCGCGGGATCAATCCTATTTTGTTGAAGGAAACAAAGGCTTCAGTTAGCCGGGTAAAATCGAGCACAAATTCAAACGATTCAAGCAAACAGAAGTCAAATACGGCCTACAATACGACTTAGAACGTCAATTCGAGAGGAAACAATGCTTACCCGGGTTTAATCCATGAATTATCTGCCGCAGATTCCACCCAATCCTCTCCACGGTCGACTGCATTCCGGCCATCCTCACTCAACATCGCTATGTAATCCCAGGTGGGGAGGTGGGCTATATCTGGCGGAGACGCAGCGTCGCCGACGAACTGAATAGGGGCATAGGGTGGAGGAAACAACTGTGGTGGACGCGGCACGACGCCGGCGGAGGGGGAGGGGCAGCGCGGTGCAGTGCGGCCTATCTAGATTTGTTTCAGATTCAGACAAGCTTGTTGGGTAACGTAGCAGAAATTCAAAATTTTCTACGCATCACCAAGATCAATCTATGGAGTAATCTAGCAACGAGGGGAAGGGGAGTGAATCTACATACCCTTGTAGATCGCGATGCGGAAGCGTTGCAAGAACGCGGATGAGGGAGTCGTACTCGTAGCGATTCAGATCGCGGTTGATTCCGATCTAAGCACCGAAAGTACGGTGCCTCCGCGTTCAACACACGTGCAGCCCGGTGACGTCTCCCACGCCTTGATCCAGCAAGGAGAGAGGGAGAGGTTGGGAAGACTCCATCCAGCAGCAACACGACGGCATGGTGGTGGTGGATGAGCGTGGCAATCCCGCAGGGCTTCGCCAAGCACCGCGGGAAAGGAGGAGGAGGGAGAGGGGTAGGGCTGCACCAAAAGGAGACGTTCTCATGTCTATGGCAGCCCAAATTTGACTTTAGTCCATATTAGTAAACGGATCTTGTTTCTTTTGAAGTTTGAGTTTCGTTGCTTCGTTTGATTTGATTCGTTTTGCAAACCGGAGTTCTTAAGTTGAACTTTCTGGTTAGATCTCTTATTTGATTTTTACCTGTGCTTCTAGTTGAGTGCTTATTGTGTGCTTTGTTTGCTTGCGATAGAGTACCCGGAGTGCGAAGCGTGCTACTACGAGTCTCTAGGTTTTGCGGATCATCAACAAGGCAAGTAAAACTTTGATCATACCCTTTTATTACCCAGTTTTATTGCATTAGATCAACCCTCAAACATTGCATGGTTAGGATCTAATTAACATGTGGGTTTTGGGAAGTAGTTGATGAGGTAGAACCTATTGTCCTGTTTATTATCAAACCTTTGGGAGTTACTTTTACGTGATGCTTATATTGCTATGCTATGCTCGTAGACGTGGTTTGGGTGAGTGTATCCATGAAGGATGTGAGTATTGATAATTAATGGTTAACCTAAGGTGGCTACTTAAATACACATCTGGGTGGATTGCTTGAGGCACCCTGGAGTACCCAGTGGTTGTCAGGGCACCTGGAGAATCCAGTATTGTCCTAGGATATCCCGGAGTACCCGTGTCATCATCCTACGGTTTGCCACCCAGGCTCAAAGGGATCATAAGATTATTCATGCTAGAAACTTCGGTGTGCAGCCACAAGCCAATATGGGCTCCGGCATAGTCGAGTAAGTTGCATGAAGTTCTTGAAGAGGTAGACTAGCAGATGTAGTGGGTTGTAGGTGGTACTGTCTACCCAGAGTAGAGATTTAATGCTTCAGAAAGACTGTGTCTCGAATCTCTGACCATGGATGTGTTCGAGTCTTGTGGGGAAAAGTGCGCAAACCTCTGCAGAGTGTATAAACTAATCATGGTTAGCTGTGTCCCCGGTTATGGACATCTTGAGTATCTGGTTCTTGGATTATCATGTTGATCTCATCACTCTAAATTAATTTGTCTGGGTTTAATGATGATGCTTAATTGGGATTGAGTTGGAGGAACCTTCTCAATGTTTAACAACCACCATGATAGTTAAATAAAATTTACTCCGTTGTTGTAGGGAAAAATTGGCTTTATGCAAAACTGTAACCGTAGAGCTTTCCACCAGCCATATATGCATGTAGTGATAGCATTCATCCTGTTCATTACTCTATGTGTTACATTGCCAGCATATTCCATGTGCTGACCCGTTTCGGGCTGCAACCTTTCATGTTGCAGACTTTTCAGACGACGAATAAGGTGCCATAGGTCGTTGTCTTTCACTCGGCTATGCCGTTGGAGTTGATGGACTCACTTTATCTTCCAAGCCTTCCGCTGTTATCGTTTTCAGGTGGCCTTAAGCCATATTATTGTAATAAGTTCTACTTTGAGACATTCATTGTAATAAGTGTGTGATTGAAACTCTGTTATAAATCCTCAAGTACTATGCGTGTCAGCATTACCGATCCAGGGATGACACTTATGTATAGAGACTAGACTGTTTGAGGTCTGGTCGCTACACGGAGATGGGCAAGAAGAGTCCCGAGGCACCCACGAGGGTGGGGGGCGCGCCCTACCCCTAGGCGCGCCCCCTACCTCGTGGCCGCCACGGAGACCCCCCTGACTTGTCCCCGGCACCGAAACCTCTTATATATACAGAACCCCCCAGAACATAACCTAGATCGGGAGTTCCGCCGCCGCAAGCCTCTGTAGCCACCAAAACCAATCGAGGCCCTGTTCCGGCACCCTGCCGGAGGGGGGATCCATCACCGGTGGCCATCTTCATCACCCCGACGCTATCCATGACGAGGAGGGAGTAGTTCAACCTCGGGGCTGAGGGTATGTACCAGTATCTATGTGTTTGATCTCTCTCTCTCTCTCTCTCTCTCTCTCTCGTGTTCTTGATATGGCACGATCTTGATGTATCGCGAGCTTTGCTATTATAGTTGGATCTTATGATGTTTCTCCCCCTCTACTCTCTTGTAATGGATTGAGTTTTCCCTTTGAAGTTGTCTTATCGGATTGAGTCTTTAAGGATTTGAGAACACTTGATGTATGTCTTGCATGTGCTTATCTGTGGTGACAATGGGATATTCACGTGATCTACTTGATGTATGTTTTGGTGATCAACTTGCGGGTTCAGTGACCTTGTGAACATATGCATAGGGGTTGGCACACGTTTTCGTCTTGACTCTCCGGTAGAAACTTGGGGGCACTCTTTGAAGTTCCTTGTGTTGGTTGAATAGATGAATCTGAGATTGTGTGATGCATATCATATAATCATACCCACGGATACTTGAGGTGACATTGGAGTATCTAGGTGACATTAGGGTTTTGGTTGATTTGTGTCTTAAGGTGTTATCTAGTACGAACTCTAGGATAGATCGAACGGAAAGAATAGCATCATGTTGTTTTACTACGGACTCTTGAATAGATCGATCAGAAAGGATAACTTTGAGGTGGTTTCGTACCCTACAATAATCTCTTCGTTTGTTCTCCGCTATTAGGGACTTTGGAGTGACTCTTTGTTGCATGTGGAGGGATTGTTATATGATCTAATTATGTTATCATTGTTGAGAGAACTTGCACTAGTGAAAGTATGAACCCTAGGCCTTGTTTTCTAGCATTGCAGTACCTTTTACGCTCACTTTCGCTACCAGTTACCTTGCTGTTTTTATATTTTCAGATTACAATAACCTATATCTACCATCCATATTGCACTTGTATCACCATCTCTTCGCCGAACTAGTGCACCTATACAATTTACCATTGTATTGGGTGTGTTGGGGACACAAGAGACTCTTTGTTATTTGGTTGCAGGGTTGTTTGAGAGAGACCATCTTCATCCTACACCTCCCATGGATTAATAAACCTTAGGTCATCCACTTGAGGGAATTTTGCTACTGTCCTACGAACCTCTGCACTTGGAGGCCCAACAACGTCTTCAAGGAGAAGGTTACGTAGTAGACATTAAGCTCTTTTCTGGCGCCGTTGCCGGGGAGGTTAGTGCTTGAAGGTATATCTTTAGATCTTGCAATCGAATCTTTTAGTTTCTTGTTTTATCACAGTTTATTCTATAAAAGAAAACTACAAAAAAAATGGAATTGAGGGTGCCTCATATGCTTCATATTTTTAATGTCTTTCATGAAAATAAGAATTTCGATAATTGTGCCAAAGTGTTAGAAGAAGAATGCAATAGAATGTTTGGAAGTAAATATTTGAATGATGAGCATGATTGCAATGTTGTTAGTATGAATTCCTTGAATATCGATAATACTAATGATGATTGCACTAGTCATGATGAAAATGTCTCTTATAAGCATGTCAATTTTTGTGGAGTGCATAGAGTTTGCAAGTACACATCAAATAGGGAAGATAGATTTTGCAAGAGGCATAAGTATTTAGAAACCAAATGGTTGCAAGAAAGGCTAGATGTTTGTGCTGAAAATTTAAATTTTCTTAGTCATCCATGTGAACTTTGCAATGAACATGGTCATTTGAATATCCAATACAAATTGTTTCATGGTCGTATCGTGTCCTAAAATTGTGATGAATTGATTTCCCTTGCACATCATAATGAACTTAGTTTGCTTTTGGGTTATGAAGAAATGAAACGTATAACTAAGGATATGCCAGAATTTGTCCTTGATAAAGTTCTTGATTTTGATCTAGAGGAAATTTTATGTATTGCGCGGTGAATTGCATTGAAAATCCTTATATTGCCAATTACATAAAGAAAAGAAAACAAATAGAAGATGAAGAGAATACTAATGAAAGGGACGAGACTTCCCAATATCCTCCTATTATTTCTTATGATGAATCAGGTAACGAGGAGGAGCTTTCTATTCAACCAATCTCATTAATAAGGAGCTCAAAAAAGAGGGTTAAACCCACACATGATGTGAATAAAAAAAGAAAAGACGGAGAAGCAAAGGTAGAAAGGTATCCCTCCCAAATGATGTTGCTCCTATTACTCATAGTGATGATGATAATTGCTATACTATTGGTGCTATCCATACTATTAATGATGAGAGTGATTATGCTTATGATATGAAAAGGCCCAAGCATGGGGATGCTATGTTTGAGAATATATTTGCTGCAATTAATGTTTGTCCCAAGCTTGGGGATGCTTGAAGATGATATTTTTAGCCTCCCAAGTTTTGATGAGCAAATTTATTACGATGATAGCATGCCTCCTATTTATGATGATTATTGTGATAACACTTATGCTATAAAAAGTAGTAATGATTATATTTATAAAACTTGTCATGATTATGATTACCCTTTTCTGAACATTACTCTTTTAATGTGGAAACAATTTATAGTATTTGAGTCTCTTATGATACTCCCACTATTCCGAATGAGAAGAATTTTGCTTATGTGGAGAGTAATAAATTTCTATGCTTGTAGATCATGAAAAGAATGCTTTATGTGATGGTTATATTGTTGAATTCATTCATGATGCTACTGAAAATTATTATGAGGGAGGAACATATGCTTGTAGGAATTGCAATAATATCAAGTTTCCTCTCTATGTGTTGAAAATTTTGAAGTTATGCTTGTTTTGCCTTCCTATGCTAGTTGATTATTGTTCCCATAAGTTGTTTGCTCACAAAATCCCTATCCATAGGAAGTGGGTTAGACTTAAATGTGCTAGTCATATTCTTCATGATGCTCCCTTTATGTTTCAATTCTTATCTTTTATGTGAGCATCATTGAAATCATCATGCCTAGCTAGGGGCGTTAAACGTTAGCGCTTGTTGGGAGGCAACCCAATTTTACTTTTGTTCCTTTGCTTTTTGCTCCTGTTTAGTAATAAATAATTCATCTAGCCTCTGTTTAGATGTGGTTTTATGTTTTAATTAGTGTTTGTGCCAAGTAGAACGTTTGGGAAGACCTGGGTGAAGTCTTTGCGATCTTGCTGTAAAAAACAGAAACTTTTGCGCTCACGAGATTAGATGCCATTTTTTTACTGAAGAGTGCTCGGTTGATTATTTTTGCAGATGATTAATAGAAAAATTCCTCAGGTCCACCAATTTATTTCAGAATTTTTGGAGTTACAGAAGTATTCGAATGATACAGATTACTACAGACTGTTCTGTTTTGACAGATTCTGTTTTCATTGTGTTGTTTGCTTATTTTGATGAATCTATGAGTAGTATCGGAGGGTACGAACCATAGAGAAGTTGGAATACAGTATATATTACACAAATATGAATTTAGAATGAGTTCACAACAGTACCTAAGTGGTGGTTTATTTTCCTATACTAACGGAGCTTACGAGTTTTCTGTTGAGTTTTGTGTTGTGAAGTTTTCAAGTTTTGGGTAAAGATTCGATGGACTATGGAATAAGGAGTGGCAAGAGCCTAAGCTTGGGGATGCCCAAGGCACCCCAAGGTAATATTCAAGGACAACCAAGAGCCTAAGCTTGGGGATGCCCCGGACGGCATCCCCTCTTTCGTCTTCGTTCATCGGTAACTTTACTTGGAGCTATATTTTTATTCACCACATGATATGTGTTTTGCTTGGAGCGTCATTTTATTTTATTTTGTTTTGCTTGTTGTTTGAATAAAATACCAAGATCTGAAATTCTTAAATGCTAGAGAGTCTTCACATAGTTGCACAATTATTTGACTACTCATTGATCTTCACTTATATCTATTGGAGTAGTTTGTCATTTGCTCTAGTGCTTCACTTATATATTTTTAGAGCACACCGCTGGTTTTATTTTGAAGAAATTAATGAACTCTCATGCTTCACTTATATTATTTTGAGAGTCTTTTAGAAAATCATGGTAATTTTCTTTGGTTATGAATTTAGTCCTAAAGTGATGAGCATCCAAGATTGGTATAATATAAACTTTCATATAAAGTGCATTGAATACTATGAGAAGTTTGATTCTTTATGATTGTTTTGAGATATGAAGATGGTGATATTAGAGTCATGCTAGTGAGTAGTTGTGAATTTGAGAGATACTTGTGTTAAAGTTTGTGATTACCGTAGCATGCACGTATGGTGAACCGTTATGTGATGAAGTTGGAGCATGATTTATTTTTTTGATTGTTCTTACTTTGTGTGGAGGTCGGGATCACGCAATGGTTAACTCCTACCAACCCTTCCCCTAGGAGCATGCGTGTAGTACTTTGTTTTGATGACTTGTAGATTTTTGCAATAAGTATGTGAGTTCTTTATGACTAATGTTGAGTCCATGGATTATACGCACTCTCACCCTTCTACCATTGCTAGCCTCTCTTGTGCCGCGCAACTTCCGCCGGTATCATACACCCACCATATACCTTCCTCAAAACAGCCACCATACCTACCTATTATGGCATTTCCATAGCCATTCCGAGATATATTGCCATGCAACTTTCCACCGTGACGTTTATTATGACACGCTCCACCATTGTCATATTGCTTTGCATGATCATGTAGTTGACATCGTATTTGTGGCAAAGCCACCATTCATAATTCTTTCATACATGTCACTCTTGATTCATTATCCCGGTACACCGCCGGAGGCGTCCACATAGAGTCATATTTTGTTCTAAGACTCTTGAGTTGTAAGTAAATAAAAGTGTGATGATCTTCATTATTAGAGCATTGTCCTAGTGAGGAAAGGATGATGGAGACTATGATTCCCCCACAAGTCGGGATGAGACTCCGGACAAAAAATAAATAATAAAGAAAAAAAAGAGGCCATAAAAAAGGAGAAAAAAGGCCCAAATAAAAAAATGAGAGAAAAACAGAGAAGGGACAATGTTACTATCCTTGTACCACACTTGTGCTTCAAAGTAGCACCATGATCTTCATGATAGAGAGTCTCCTATGTTTTTCACCTTCGTATGCTAGTGGGAATTTTTCATTATAGAACTTGGCTTGTATATTCCAATGATGGGCTTCCTCAAATTGCCCTAGGTCTTCGTGAGCAAGCGAGTGGGATGCACACCCACTTAATTTCCTTTTGAGCTTTCATACACTTATAGCTCTAGTGCATCCGTTGCATGGCAATCCCTACTCACTCACATTGATATCTATTGATGGGCATCTCCATAGCCCGTTGATACTCCTAGTTGATGTGAGACTATCTTCCTCCTTTTTGTCTTCTTCACAACCACCATATTCTATTCCACCTATACTGCTATGTCCATGGCTCACGCTCATGTATTGCGTGAAAGTTGAAAAAGTTTGAGAATACTAAAGTATGAAACAATTGCTTGGCTAAAACCGGGGTTGTGCATGATTTAGATATTTTGTGTGATGAAGATAGAGCATAGCCAAACTATATGATTTTTTAGGGATAACTTTTTTTGGCCATGTTATTTTGAGAAGACATGATTGCTTTGTTAGTATGCTTGAAGTATTATTTTTTTGTCAATATTAAACTTTTGTTTTGAATCTTATGGATCTGAATATTCTTACCACAATAAAGAGAATTACATTGATAAATATGTTAGGTAGCATTCCACATCAAAAATCTGTTTTTATCATTTACCTACTCGAGGACGAGCAGGAATTAAGCTTGGGGATGCTTGATACGTCTCCAGCGTATCTATAATTTTTGATTGCTCCATGCTATTATATTATCCATCTAGGATGTTTTATGTGCATTTATATGCTATTTTATATGATTTTTGGGACTAACCTATTAACCTAGAGCCCAGTGCCAGTTTTTGTTTTTCTCCTTGTTTTCGAGTATCGCGGAAAAGGAAAACCAAACGGAGTCCAATTGACCTGAAACTTCACGGAGATTATTTTTGGACCAGAAGAAGCCCACGGAGTACCGGAGATGGGCCAGAAGAGTCCCGAGGCACCCACGGAGATTATTTTTGGACCAGAAGAAGCCCACGGAGATTATTTGACTACTCATTGATCTTCACTTATATCTATTGGAGTAGTTTGTCATTTGCTCTAGTGCTTCACTTATACCTTTTTAGAGCACAACGCTGGTTTTATTTTGAAGAAATTAATGAACTCTCATGCTTCACTTATATTATTTTGAGAGTCTTTTAGAACAGCATGGTAATTTGCTTTGGTTATGAATTTAGTCCTAAAGTGATGAGCATCCAAGATTGGTATAATATAAACTTTCATATAAAGTGCATTGAATACTATGAGAAGTTTGATTCTTTATGATTTTTTGAGATATGAAGATGGTGATATTAGAGTCATGCTAGTGAGTAGTTGTGAATTTGAGAGATACTTGTGTTAAAGTTTGTGATTACCTTAGCATGCACGTATGGTGAACCGTTATGTGATGAAGTTGGAGCATGATTTATTTTTTGATTGTCTTACTTTTTGTGGAGGTCGGGATCGCGCGATGGTTAACTCCTACCAACCCTTCCCCTAGGAGCATGCGTGTAGTACTTTGTTTTGATGACTTGTAGATTTTTGCAATAAGTATGTGAGTTCTTTATGACTAATGTTGAGTCCATGGATTATACGCACTCTCACCTTCCACCAATGCTAGCCTCTCTTGTGCCGCGCAACTTTCGCCGGTATCATACACCCACCATATACCTTCCTCAAAACAGCCACCATACCTACCTATTATGGCATTTCCATAGCCATTCCGAGATATATTGCCATGCAACTTTCCACCGTTACGTTTATTATGACACGCTCCACCATTGTCATATTGCTTTGCATGATCATGTAGTTGACATCGTATTTGTGGCAAAGCCACCATTCATAATTCTTTCATACATGTCACTCTTGATTCATTATCCCGGTACACCGCCGGAGGCATCCACATAGAGTCATATTTTGTTCTAAGATTCTTGAGTTGTAAGTAAATAAAAGTGTGATGATCTTCATTATTAGAGCATTGTCCTAGTGAGGAAAGGATGATGGACACTATGATTCCCCCACAAGTCGGGATGAGACTCCGGACAAAAAATAAATAAATAAAAGAAAAAAAGAGGCCATAAAAAAAAGGAGAAAAAGGCCCAAATAAAAAAAGAGAGAAAAAGAGAGAAGGGACAATGTTACTATCCTTTTACCACACTTGTGCTTCAAAGTAGCACCATGATCTTCATGATAGAGAGTCTCCTATGTTGTCACCTTCATATGCTAGTGGGAATTTTTCATTATAGAACTTGGCTTGTATATTCCAATGATGGGCTTCCTCAAATTGCCCTAGGTCTTCGTGAGCAAGCGAGTGGGATGCACACCCACTTAATTTCCTTTTGAGCTTTCATACACTTATAGCTCTAGTGCATCCGTTGCATGGCAATCCCTACTCACTCACATTGATATCTATTGATGGGCATCTCCATAGCCCATTGATACGCCTAGTTGATGTGAGACTATCTTCCTCCTTTTTTTCTTCTCCACAACCACCATATTCTATTCCACCTACAGTGCTATGTCCATGGCTCACGCTCATGTATTGCGTGAAAGTTGAAAATGTTTGAGAATACTAAAGTATGAAACAATTGCTTAGCTAAAACAGGGGTTGTGCATGATTTAGATATTTTGTGTGATGAAGATAGAGCATAGCTAGACTATATGATTTTGTAGGGATAACTTTCTTTGGCCATGTTATTTTGAGAAGACATGATTGCTTTGTTAGTATGTTTGAAGTATTATTAATTTTTTTGTCAATATTAAACTTTTGTTTTGAATCTTATGGATCTGAATATTCTTACCACAATAAAGAGAATTACATTGATAAATATGTTAGGTAGCATTCCACATCAAAAATTCTGTTTTATCATTTACCTACTCGAGGACGAGCATGAATTAAGCTTGGGGATGCTTGATACGTCTCCAGCGTATCTATAATTTTTGATTGCTCCATGCTATTATATTATCCGTCTCGGATGTTTTATATGCATTTATATGCTATTTTATATGATTTTTGGGACTAACCTATTAACCTAGAGCCCAGTGCCAGTTTCTGTTTCTGTTTTCTCCTTGTTTTTGAGTATCGCAGAAAAGGAAAACCAAACGGAGTCCAATTGACCTGAAACTACACAGAGATTATTTTTGGACCAGAAGAAGCCCACGGAGTACCGGAGATGGGCCAGAAGAGTCCCGAGGCACCCACGTGGGTGGGGGTGCACCCTACCGCCTGGGCGCGCCCCCTACCTCGTGGCCGCCTCGGAGACCACCCTGACTTGTCCCCGACGCCAAAACCTCTTATATATACAGTAACCCCCAGAACATAATCTAGATCGGGAGTTCCGCCACCGGAAGCCTGTATAGCCACCAAAAACCAATCGGGACCCTGTTCCGGCACCCTGCCGGAGTGGGGATCCATCACCGGTGGCCATCTTCATCATCCCGACGCTCTCCACGACGAGGATGGAGTAGTTCAACCTCGGGGCTGAGGGTATGTACCAGTAGCTATGTGTTTGATCTCTCTCTCTCATGTTCTTGATATGGCACGATCTTGATGTATCGCAAGCTTTGCTATTATAGTTGGATCTTATGATGTTTCCCACCTCTACTCTCTTGTAATGGATTGAGTTTTCCTTTGAAGTCATCTTATTGGATTGAGTCTTTAAGGATTTGAGAACACTTGATGTATGTCTTGCATGTTCTTACCCGTGGTGACAATGGGATATTCACGTGATCTACTTGATGTATGTTTTGGTGCTCAACTTGCGGGTTCACTGACCTTGTGAACTTATGCATAGGGGTTGGCACACGTTTTCGTCTTGACTCTCCGGTAGAAACTTCGGGGCACTCTTTGAAGTTCCTTGTGTTGGTTGAATAGATGAATCTGAGATTGTGTGATGCATATCGTATAATCATACCCACGGATACTTGAGGTGACATTGGAGTATCTAGGTGACATTAGGGTTTTGGTTGATTTGTGTCTTAAGGTGTTATTCTAGTAAGAACTCTAGGATAGATCGAATGAAAAGAATAGATTCATGTTATTTTACTACGGACTCTTGAATAGATTGATCAGAAAGGATAACTTTGAGGTGGTTTCGTACCCTACAATAATCTCTTCATTTGTTCTCCGCTATTAGTGACTTTGGAGTGACTCTTTGTTGCATGTTGAGGGATTGTTATATGATCTAATTATGTTATCATTGTTGAGAGAACTTGCACTACTGAAAGTATGAATCCTAGGCCTTGTTTCCTAGCATTGCAATACCGTTTGCGCTCACTTTTGCAGTCCATTTAGTATTTCTTTTATTTGTTTTTCTGCGCATCTGAATTATTCAAAAGAAAAAGAAGTAACCGACCTACCGGGCCGTGTCCGGCTAGGACTCCTGGCCCGGCCGGCCTTTAAAGCCAGGAGGCCCGACCCCCTCCCCACCGAACCCTAGCCCCAGCCCCAGCCCCGCCGCCGCCATGCGCCGCCGCCACTGCCGCTCGCCGCCGCCGCCTCTGCCGCGTGCCACCTCCCGTCCCGAGCGCCGCCGCCCGCCGGAGCCACCGCCGCCGCCGGAGTAACCGCCACCACCGCTGTCACGAACACCGAGGTAGCTGACGGTTTTTTTAAACCGATCGGTTTTATTTCGTAAACCCTAGATCCGGTTTTTCTGTTAGATTGGTTCTTTTTTTCTTCTGTTTAGTTAAATAGTGGACGTTCGTCTATACGTTCGTTTTAAGGAACGAAGTTCATCCGTTAGCCGCAGACAGCGAATGTTCGTTCGTTAGCCTGTTCGTCAGTTTTTTTTTTAGGGTTTTCCCGCGATTATTTTTGGATCACGATTTCTGCCCTAATTTTCGTTTTAGTTTATCTTTTCGCTCGTTTATCGGAATCAGGCGATTCAAGCGCCTAGATCTTCGTCTCGAAGCCCCCTTTCTGTTTAATCAACTTGAACAAGATTTTGGTACTGCAAAATTTGACTTTAGTCCAGATTAGTAAACGTATCTTGTTTCTTTTGCAGTTTGAGTTTCGTTGCTTCGTTTGATTTGATTCTTTTTGCAAACCGGAGTTCTTAAGTTGAACTTTCTGGTTAGATCTCTTATTTGAGTTTTACCCGTGGTTCTAGTTGAGTGCTTATTGTGTGCTTTGTTTGCTTGCGATAGAGTACCCGGAGTGCGAAGCGTGCTACTACGAGTCTCTAGGTTTTGCGGATCATCAACAAGGCAAGTAAAACTTTGATCATACCCTTTTATTACCCAGTTTTATTGCATTAGATCAACCCTCAAACATTGCATGGTTAGGATCTGATTAACATGTGGGTTTTGGGAAGTAGTTGATGAGGTAGAACCTATTGTCCTGTTTATTATCAAACCTTTGGGAGTTACTTTTACATGATGCTTATATTGCTATGCTATGCTCGTAGACGTGGTTTGGGTGAGTGTATCCATGACAGACGTGAATATTGATAATTAATGGTTAACTTAAGGTGGCTACTTAAATACACATCTGGGTGGATTGCTTGAGGCACCCTGGAGTACCCAGTTGTTGTCAGGGCACCTGGAGAATCCAGTGCTGTCCTAGGATATCCCGGAGTACCCGTGTGATCATCCTATGGTTCGCCACGCAGGATCAAAGGGATCATAAGATTATTCATGCTAGAAACTTCCGTGTGCAGCCACTAGCCAATATGGGCTACGACATAGTTGAGTAAGTTGCGTGAAGCTCTTGAAGAGGTAGACTAGCAGATGTAGTGGGTTGTAGGTGGTACTGTCTACCCAGAGTAGAGAGTTAATGCTTCAGAAAGACCGTGTCTCGAATCTCTGACCATGGATATGCCAGAATTTGTCCTTGATAAAGTTCTTGATTTTGATCTAGAAGAAATTTTTATGTATTGTGTGGTGAATTGCATTGAAAATCCTTATATTGCCCATTACATAAAGAAAAGAAAACAAATAGAAGATGAAGACAATACTAATGAAAGGGATGAGACTTCCCAATATCCTCCTATTATTTCTTAGGGCTTATTCCATCTGTGCCCCCAATTCCTTAGTTGTGCTCAGTTTTCCCCACGCTTCAAACTTTTGCTCACTTTTCCCCACTCCCTTAGCTGAAACTCTCACAAATGTTCATAACAGACGTTTGCCGTCTTGGCCGTTAACTGACTTGTGGGGCCACGTTGGACTCTGTTGACTGTGGTTGTGGCTTCGCTGGTTGGGCCGTGTTTGTGTTCATAGGACGGGCCCGTTAGTTTGTTGGGAATAAATTAAAAAAGCCTTCTATCGATGGATGCAGCCTGCTATGCATGCCCGGCTTTGGCATCGATTTAGCCTGCTATGCATGCGAACACCGCCACGCACGCATCTAGTGACCTAGACCTAAACGCATGCATGCACGCCGAGACGCACGCATCGATCCTTGCCGCCCGGTTGCTGGTGGATTTAGTCGCTCCGCAGCGTCGTTTCACGCGTCGCAGGCATACGTGCCGGTGGCAGAAGGGGCAGGCTGCACGCACGCTCGCGTCTATGTCGAGGCATCGGTTCACGCCGAACGAGTGCCGCTCGATTCAGTTGTGGGAGGCAGGCAGCCGCCAACGCAGAGCACGCAGAAGGGGGAGGCAAGCAGCCGCCAACGCAGAGCACGCAGAAGGGGGAGGCAGGCAGCCGCCAACGCAGAGCACGCAAAGCACGTTCGCATGGATTCACGCTCACACATTTATGATCGCATCGGTTCACGCATGCACTGAGTCACGATCTACGCCGTTTGCGCGTGTACCCACTTCGTCTCTCCTGGCTATTTAAACTGCCCTTCATTGCCTCTTCTTCTACAGATCCATCTGCGCCTCCCACTTCTCTTCTTCCCCCAAAAGCCAAAGCCATTCCACTCAGCGAAGCGTTTCAAGATGCAGTACACCGGGCCGACGTTCCAAGCGCCGCCCACCGTGCCGGAACGGCGGTACCCCACCAACGTCGTCGTCGAGGCATCGCTCCGCGTGTGGGCGATCTCACGCTGGAGGGGTAGCACTGAGCTTGCACGGGGGTTCCTCCGTGCGGGCTTCCACCACCTCCCGCCGGGCTCGCCGCCCATGTTCAACCTCGTGGAGCAGCGTCCCCACGCCAACGCTCCAGTGGTAGGGCTCGTCGTCCACTTCACCAACAGGTTTGATGCCTACTACCTGCTCGGCAAGGTGTATTGGTGTGGGTGCGAGTTCATCGCATTCACCACCCATAACATCTTCACGGACTTCGAGAGCGTCTTCCCCGCTCGCAACCGCATGCACAGCCTCCCGTACTACGTCGGCGACAACGGCCTTGAGGAGGAGGAGTACTGAAGCCGACGGCGAAGAAGACGGTGAAGCCGGCGGTGTGCGTGTTGCCCTAGCTACCCTATCCCTATCTACTATGTAGTGTGAGTGTGAGTTTGGTGTGCGTGTTGCCCGACCTAGCTATGTAAGAACTTGGGAACTTATGTTGCCCTAGCAACCCTATCTATTTATGTGTGTTATATTAATGTTTTGTTATGTTTGTTGCCCTAGCAACCCTACTATCTAAGTTAATTTATGTGTGTTATATTAATGCTTTGTTATGTTTGTATTTCCCTTTGTATTTTGTTTGTCCCAAGTTTAGACACGGCTAATTGGTGTGGGGAAAATTAACCAAACTAACTAAAAATGATGTGTTCATAGATGCCTTCTAAAAATAAGAACATATTGTACATTTGTACACGGCTTTGGTTTGAGAGCTCTGTATTTTTTAGGTATTCCAAGAATACTTTGGTTTTCAGAAATATTGAAGTATCAAATACTTTGAGATGTTTGGCTTTAGTCAAAAGTGTAGTTTTGTATACTTTAATATGTAGAAAACTACACTATGTTTGAAGTATATAAAAAAGAGGGTTGGACCTCTTTTTCCAATCATGAAGTATTGGTTCTCTAGGCATAATAATACTGCGGTTTGCAAATACTTTGATTCTAAAAAATGAAGGGACCCATAAAGGAAAGCAAAAAAAAATCCTCAATGAGAGAGAAGAGTTTGGCAAGTGCGAGAGAGAAGAGAAGAGCTTGTTTCTGGGCCTCATTTATCCTTTGTGGGCCTATTGCAGCTTGATTCTCTTTGGGCCCGCGAACTAGGTTTCTAGCAGAACTGACGAACTCGAGGACAAAAGTTTGGCAAGTGCGAGAGAGAAGAGATGAACTTGATGTATATCCCTTGTGCTGCTCAAGTACTGCTTACTGTCATCTGACGAGCTAGGGTATGATCCAACACTCAAGGTTATTTGCTAACAAAATAATCCTATCACTGAACTGGTACTTGTCTTCTGCCGAAACTGAAAGTGTCGAAACTTAACAGTAAACTGCATACATTCAGAGATCGACAGTTGCACTAAACAGAGTTGCATTTGAGATAAACAGACTTGGATCGCTAAACAGTGGCAACAACAGTAGACAAACATCTCTAACGAGAGATGGCCATCAAGTAAAAAATTCCTAGAGCAAGTATTCCTAAAGCTATCAGATTGGATTGCTTCTTCAACTCAATCAGCTGCTTGAAGTTCTTGTTCATCTTCTTCAATTCCGTCTTCAGTTCGACATCTACCACCGTCGGGTATTCCAGACGCGCTGCTGCTGCCGGAGCGGCACTGTCATGGGGCAGATTGAACTCGCGGATTGCATTCCCCCTCGAATCCAGCAAGCCCAACCCTTGAAGCCTCTGGATGTAATCATCCATCCACTCGAAATGGTGGTATTTCTTCACGATCTGAAAACGAAATGTGATAGATTTTTTGAGAAATTAGAGATAAAGGATGCGAGGAAAACTCAGATCTAACCTGCCCCTCCGGCTTGCTCTCGCATTTGACGAACTCGCGCCCAAAGTTCCCATTCTTCTCCTCCTTCGAAGTCAACCGCTTCAGTGGCGCAGTCCGTGGGCAGTCAGTGCATCGAGTAATCGGCACTGGACCATACACCGGCCACGTGGAACGGGGGGCTGACGAGGAGGTCGACATATCGCCCGAGAGGAAGAAAAAGAGGAATTGCTCGAGAGGAAGAAGAACGAGAAGATGGGGAAAGAAACAGAGGAATTGCTCGAGAGGAAGAAGAACGAGAAGATGGGGAAAGAAACAGAGGAATTGCCCTATCTGCTCGATGCCTTTGTCTGTCAGATGGACAAGAGGAGAAGGGGAAGCTGTATTGACGATTTGCCACATTGTATTTTGTAGTTTGAATATTTGAACCAACTCTTAACACTGACATGTGGTGGTCATGTGCGAAAAATACAATTTCATATGTAAAGTGGGGCAGATCGTAAAAACCCGAGAAGGACAGTGCAGTAGCCAATCAGGATGCATCACGCGGATCGCGCATGCCTGCCCACATCTGACGGGTGGTGTTTGGCGCTTGGTAGGATCCGACGACGGACGTTCGACGCTAGGGTTTGGAGCATTTCTGCGGGGTTATGAGCGAGTCAACGGGGTTATTAGGGTTTGACCAGATTTCAAATGGCCGTAACTAAATTAGAAAAAATCGCAAAAATATAAAACAAACGTAGTTCGTCCGTTTATGAGACCTAGTTACCATAAAAAAATATAAACTCGGTATAGGGGCATTTTTTTGAAAAATCATTTTTTGAAGTGATCTGTCAAAATCAAGTTCAAATGTTTTTAAAAAATTCAAAAAAACTCAAAATGTTGTAATTCTTGTGCACATAGCCGTCATATGTGACAAGGTTATGAGAAAAAAATATAAACTTGGTGTAGGTCATTTTCATGAAAAAAGGCTTCACACAAATGAGCTATCACCTATGAACATGTTCAGAGTTCGTATAATAGGGAGAGAGGGTTTAGGGTTTGAAAAAAAATCAAAAAATTCAAAAAAATCAGAAAAAATCTCCATAGCTTCATTTTCGAGTGAATACGCAGGATCTGAACTTACTTTTTCATTTTCATATCTAAAACGTGTTATTTCACGGTTTTGAATTAAAAGCATATTTTTTCAAAAAAAAGTAGTAATATGAATATTAATCAATAAATAGTGAGACTTCGTTTTTACCATATATATATGGAACAAGTGTTCATAAAAATATATATGCCTCATTTAGCCAAGGTAAAAAAAACTTGATTTCAAATAGGGCTGTTTACCCTAGGTTTCGAGCTTGTTTCTAGCACATTTCTCATTCGAACTGTTCACCTACGAATATTGGGCTTCAAATGCTCGATCAAATACACCACACAGAGCAATGAACCTCCAATGTTCAACTTCAACTTTGGCTCGAATCCAAATTTTGGCCCAAATTAAAATATTGATTTAAATTCAAATTTTGATGGAAATTTGAATTCTGACACAAATAAGAAACCAAAGTAGAAGCAACATTATTACAAGGGATCCCTTATTACAACTGATAAGTTTTCACAGTAGCTCAAATATACCAAGTTTTAAGATGCCAACATCTTAATACAAATCTACCAAGTTTTAAGCGATCGACTCGCCCTCAAATTGACAACACAAACATTTCCCAACAACTTAATTCAAATTTTCGACTTGCTCCTTGTGTTTGCAGCTGGCTTCACCGTCTTGCTCCTGGTTTCCCTAGTTGAGATGCTCTTTTCTTTCAGACTCTTGTTCCTTTTGATCTTGGGCTTTACTTGGGGTTTTCCCCGTGGAGGTGTTGATGGAGTAGTTCCACTCGCCGAGCACTTGACGACCATTTGACGGTCATCTATGGGTTCAATAATCTTTAAAGGCACAGTTGGAAAAATTACCCCCTCCTCTTCCTCTCTTATAGCTTCAAAACCATCAAAGGCCATGGTTTCAAAATCTTCTGCTTCTTCATCTCTTGGCCTTTTCTCCCTAGAGCTGGTAAATAAAATTATAAGCCATAGGCAAAAAAGACAACAAATGCAAACAAAAGGGTAGCTGCATTCTACAAAGGGTGCAAACACATACCAAGATGCTTCATTTGCTGCTGCATTCTCCACTGCTTCAATTGCTGCTGCATTCTCCACTGCATCTTCAGTCTCCATTGCTGTTGCATTCTCCTCAGCATTGGCTGCTGTCCATCTTTCCTCCTCTCCAAATGATGCATCCACTGCATTGGTACAAAGCCTAGCAATATGCCCCAGAACTCCACATTTTTTGCAAGCACGCTTCTTTGGTAGACGACCCTCCTCACCTGCTCTAATCTCTGGTTCCTTGGTCTTCCTGGTGGTCTAGTAATGACAGGAGCGTGGAGTTTGAACCCTGGATCTACTATGTTCCATTGATCTTTCCCCAATAGTGCAGGCACATTGTCAGCATAAGCAGACATAAATTTGGCAACAGAGAAATACTCAGAGCAATATTGATCAACTTCACCATCTGCACCCCCGATAACGGTCATCAGATGTAGGGCATGTATGCATGGCTTCCCACGGATCTGCCATTGCCTACAAGTACATTCTCTAGTACTTAGGTTCACAGGATACCTCCATACCCTATTTTTAGTGTCAGTATATGTAACCTCTCCCTCATATGTACCAGATCGAATACATTTCATCTTCAGTCCTCTTGCCTTCAAGTGCAATGCCTTAATCAGTGATGGGAGCATTTGATGACCAACATATTGTGTTTCTGCAATTCTTTTGCGAAGAGCCATCTTTATCATGATCATTTGCCTCATCTTGTCAAATGCTTGCCACAACAAGAGCCCTTTCACTGACTTGAACTTTGAATTGAAGCATTCTGCAAGGTTACTGGTCACATAATCTACTTTGCAGATTTCGTTGAATTGGCTTCTTGACCACACCTTACCATGATGTGCATCCATGTACTCCTTCACAAGAGGATTTTGAGCATACAACACTCTCAAATGGTGTTCATGCTTCCTTTTGCTGCATGTGTATGATGCTGGCCATAAGTTCTCATCATAAACTTTACCTTTGAACTTCTTTTTGAAATTATGCGCTAGGTGTCGCATACATTCCCTATGCTCCACTCCAGGGAATACAATTTCCACTACACTCTCTAAACCCTTGCAAGCATCTGTGTGTATAGCTAAACCTGGGGGTGTGCCTATAATGTTGCGCAACTGCTGCAGAAACCAGACCCAACTTTCCTCAGACTCTGCCTCCACCACACCAAATGCAACTGGGAATAGCCAGTTGTGTCCATCAACTGCAGAAGCTGCTACTAGCTGTCCTCTCCATCTTCCAGTCAAATGTGTAGCATCTACAGCCAAATAGGGCCTGCAACCATCTAGAAACCCCTGCCAGCAAGCCTTGAAACAAACAAAAGCCCTTCTGAAGCACTCCTTCTGAAATGACTTCCCATTTATTTTGAATGGAACTGTATGCTTGTCAATCTCTACAACACTCCCTGGACTTGCCATCTCCACTTCAGCTTTGAAAGTGTAAAGCAGCTGAAAACTGTCATTCCATTGACCATTAATTCTGTCAAGAGCCCTTTCCCTAGCATTGAAAATTCTCATGTAAGGAATTTCTATCTTGTACTTCTCAAAAAGCTTCCCATGGAGTGCTGTTGGACCAAATCCAGGTTCTTCTCTCAGCCAATCCAATATAGCATCTGCCACCCACCTAGTTTTTGCTAGCTTGGTTTTGGCCTTCCCCCCTCCCCCTCCAGGTGGACATGTGTGCTTGTGTGGGTTCTTCTTTATCTGAAACAAAATAAAAGGGTAAAAAACAGTTGAGAAACCTTACTCAACGATCTGAAACTAAATTACTAACTGAACTTGGATTACCTGAATATATTTGCTCTTGATCATACGAGATGCATGCAACTTCCACCTACACCTAGGATATGGACAAAATACGGTGAACCTTGCTGGCTCACCCCTTTTAATCTTATAGGTGTTTTCAGATATAATGCACCATGTTGTCACTGCATTCCGACAGTCCACCATTGATTGGAAAATGGTACCTACACTAAGCTCAGGTTTTTCCCTGTTCCACTCAATTGTTGGCATGTCATCACCATCGTATTCATCCTCGATTAAGCTCTCCATGTTCTCCACCTTCTCTTCATCGTCAGTGTCATCAAACCTAGCTTGGCTGATGGGCTCCTCCATATATTCGTCATCCACTTCTTGCTGACTGGCTACATCGACCAGTTCAGGAAACATCATCTCGTCTTCATCATCATTTGTAGGCACTGCCTCGTCAGGTTCTGCATCTTCTTCTACACCAACTGCGGAAGGTACACGAGAAGCAGCAGCTGAATCGGAACCAGAATTGGCAGCAGGCATGTTCTGGCTCCATGAACCACTTGCTTTACTTGGTGTCGACCTACAAGGAGTGCCGGGGTGCTGGCTATTAGCACAGACAGATGATGTCTGAACTCCCTTCCCCTTCGCCCGTTCTGCGCGTGGCTGAAGCACACCGATTTGGAGTTTACCAAATCGGCAGCCAGCAATCCCAGCAAAAAGCAACGGCATATGATCGTCGCAAGTTAGTGGGAGAAATCTTTGCTCATCACTGCTGAAGTAATTCAGTTCAACAGCATCGGCATCACTCCAGGGATAGGTGTTTCGGAGCTCAGCTCGCAAATCTTTGAAAGATATGCTGGTTTCTACCACTTTGGGATAGAAAAATGATGAAATCAAATGCGGTTTAGTACCACGCAGCACACTAGTTTCCACTCTAATCGCCAGCCGGAAAGCCAGCGCGGGATCAATCCTATTTTGTTGAAGGAAACAAAGGCTTCAGTTAGCCGGGTAAAATCGAGCACAAATTCAAACGATTCAAGCAAACAGAAGTCAAATACGGCCTACAATACGACTTAGAACGTCAATTCGAGAGGAAACAATGCTTACCCGGGTTTAATCCATGAATTATCTGCCGCAGATTCCACCCAATCCTCTCCACGGTCGACTGCATTCCGGCCATCCTCACTCAACATCGCTATGTAATCCCAGGTGGGGAGGTGGGCTATATCTGGCGGAGACGCAGCGTCGCCGACGAACTGAATAGGGGCATAGGGTGGAGGAAACAACTGTGGTGGACGCGGCACGACGCCGGCGGAGGGGGAGGGGCAGCGCGGTGCAGTGCGGCCTATCTAGATTTGTTTCAGATTCAGACAAGCTTGTTGGGTAACGTAGCAGAAATTCAAAATTTTCTACGCATCACCAAGATCAATCTATGGAGTAATCTAGCAACGAGGGGAAGGGGAGTGAATCTACATACCCTTGTAGATCGCGATGCGGAAGCGTTGCAAGAACGCGGATGAGGGAGTCGTACTCGTAGCGATTCAGATCGCGGTTGATTCCGATCTAAGCACCGAAAGTACGGTGCCTCCGCGTTCAACACACGTGCAGCCCGGTGACGTCTCCCACGCCTTGATCCAGCAAGGAGAGAGGGAGAGGTTGGGAAGACTCCATCCAGCAGCAACACGACGGCATGGTGGTGGTGGATGAGCGTGGCAATCCCGCAGGGCTTCGCCAAGCACCGCGGGAGAGGAGGAGGAGGGAGAGGGGTAGGGCTGCACCAAAAGGAGACGTTCTCATGTCTATGGCAGCCCAAAACCTCAATATATATAGGGGAGGGGGAGGGCTGCGCCCCCATCTAGGGTTTCCCCCCTCAAGGGGTGCGGCTAGCCCTAGATGGGGCTTGGGGGGCGGCCAAAGGGGGGAGGAGTGCCTCCCAAGTCAAGTGGAGGCCCTCCCCCTTAGGGTTTCCCCTCTCCCATGCGCATGGGCCTTGGGGGGGCTGGTGCCCCTGGCCCATTAAGGCTAGGGCGCCCCCTTACAGCCCATGCTACTGTATTGGACGTGGTGGAACATTTTCCGGACCTCCGGACCCCTCCGGAATCCTCCGGAATCTTCTGGAAGCTTCCCGGTACAATACCGAAAAAACCCGAACTTTTCCCGGAACCCGAACAACAACTTTCCATATATAAATCTTTACCTCCGGACCATTCCGGAACTCCTCGTGACGTCCGGGATCTCATCCGGGACTCCGAACAACATTCGGTAACCACGTACATGCTTTCCCTATAACCCTAGCGTCATCGAACCTTAAGTGTGTAGACCCTACGGGTTCGGGAACCATGCAGACATGACCGAGACGTTCTCCGGTCAATAACCAACAGCGGGATCTGGATACCCATGTTGGCTCCCACATGTTCCACGATGATCTCATCGGATGAACCACGATGTCGGGGATTCAATCAATCCCGTATTCAATTCCCTTTGTCTATCGGTATGTTACTTGCCCGAGATTCGATCGTCGGTATCCCTATACCTTGTTCAATCTCGTTACCGGCAAGTCTCTTTACTCGTTCCGTAACTCACATCATCCCGTGATCAACTCCTTGGTCACATTGTGCACATAATGATGATGTCCTACCGAGTGGGCCCAGAGATACCTCTCCGTTTACACGGAGTGACAAATCCCAGTCTCGATTCGTGCCAACCCAACAGACACTTTCGGAGATACCCGTAGTGCACCTTTATAGCCACCCAGTTACGTTGTGACGTTTGGCACACCCAAAGCATTCCTACGGTATCCGGGAGTTGCACAATCTCATGGTCTAAGGAAGTGATACTTGACATTAGAAAAGCTCTGAGCAAACGAACTACACGATCTTGTGCTAGGCTTAGGATTGGGTCTTGTCCATCACATCATTCTCCTAATGATGTGATCCCGTTATCAACGACATCCAATGTCCATGGTCAGGAAACCGTAACCATCTATTGATCAACGAGCTAGTCTCCTAGAGGCTTACTAGGGACATGGTGTTGTCTATGTATCCACACATGTATCTGAGTTTCCTATCAATACAATTCTAGCATGGATAATAAACGATTATCATGAACAAGGAAATATAATAATAACCTATTTATTATTGCCTCTAGGGCATATTTCCAACAGTCTCCCACTTGCACTAGAGTCAATAATCTAGTTCACATCACCATGTGATTAACACTGACAGGTCACATCACCATGTGACCAACACCCAAGAGTTTACTAGAGTCAACAATCTAGTTCACATCTCTATGTGATTAACACTCAATGAGTTCTGGTTTGATCATGTTATGCTTGTGAGAGAGGTTATTTAGTCAACGGGTCTGAACCTTTCAGATCCGTGTGTGCTTTACGAATATCTATGTCATCTTTGTGGATGCTACCACGCGCTATTTGGAGCCATTTCAAATAATTGCTCTACTATACGAATCCGGTTTACTACTCAGAGTCATCCGGATTAGTGTCAAAGTTCGCATCGACGTAACCCTTTACGACGAACTCCTTTCCACCTCCATAATCGAGAAAATTCCTTAGTCCACTAGGTACTAAGGATATGTTCGACCGCTGTCATGTGATCCATTCCCGGATCACTATTGTACCCCTTGACCAACTCATGGCAAGGCACACTTCATGTGTGGTACACAGCATAGCATACTGTAGAGCCTACGTCTAAAGCATAGGGGACGACCTTCGTCCTTTCTCTCTCTTCTGCTGTGGTCAGGTCTTGAGTCTTACTCAATACTCACACCTTGTAACACAGCCAAGAACTCCTTCTTTGCTGATCTATTTTGAACTCTTTCAAAATCATGTCAAGGTGTGCGTTCTTTGAAAGTATCATCGGGCGTCTTGATCTATCTCTATAGATCTTGATGCCCAATATGTAAGTAGCTTTTATCCAGGTCTTCCTTTGAAAAACTCCTTTCAAACAACCCTTTATGCTTTCCAGAAATTTTACATCATTTCGGATCAACAATATGTCATTCACATATACTTATCAGAAATGTTGTAGCGCTCCCACTCACTTTATTGGAAATACAAATTTCTCATAAACTTTGTATAAATCCAAAATCTTTGATCATCTCATCAAAGCGTACATTCCAACTCCGAGATGCTTACTCCAGTCCTTAGAAGGATCGCTGGAGCTAGCATACCTTTTAGCATCCTTAGGATCGACAAAACCTTTCTGATTGTATCACATACAACCTTTCCTTACGAAAACTGGTAAGGAAACTTGTTTTGACATCCATCTGCCAGATTTCATAAATGCAGCTAATGCCTACATGATTCCGACGGACCTAAGCATCGCTGCGGATGAGCAAATCTCATCGTAGTCAACTCCTTGAACTTGTGGAAATACTCTTTGCCACAAGTCGAGCTTCATAGACGGTAACATTACCGTCCACGTCCGTCTTCTTCTCAAAGTTCCATTTATCTCGGATTTCATGGCTTCTAACCATTTGTCGGAATATGGGCCCACCATCGCTTCTCCATAGCTCATAGGTTCATCGTTGTCCAACAACATGACTTCCAAGACAGGATCACGTACTACTCTGAAGTATTACGCATCCTCGTCGTCCTACGAGGTTTGGTAGTGACTTGATCCGAAGTTTCATGATCACCATCATAAGCTTCCACTTCAATTGGTGTAGGTGCCACAGGAACAACTTCCTGTGCCCTGCTACACACTAGTTGAAGTGACGGTTCAATAACCTTATCAAGTCTCCACCATCCTCCCACTCAATTCTTTTGAGAGAAACTTTTCCTCGAGAAAGGACTCATTTCTAGAAACAATTACTTTTGCTTCCAGATCTGAAATAGGAGGTACACCCAACTGTTTTGGGTTTTCTATGAAGATGTATTTATCCGCTTTGGGTTCGAGCTTATCAGCTTGAAACTTTTTCACATAAGCTGCGCAGCCCCAAACTTTTAAGAAACGACAACTTAGGTTTCTCTAAACGGTGTCGTCTCAACGGAATTGCGTGGTGCCCCTTTTAAAGTGAATGCGGTTGTCTCTAATGCCTAACCCATAAACGATAGTGGTAATTTGATAAGAAACATCATGGTATGCACCATATCCAATAGGGTGCAGTTATGATGTTCGGACACACCATCACACTATGGTGTTCCAGGCGGTATTAATTGTGAAACACTTTCCACAATGTCTTAATTGTGTGCCAAACTCGTAACTCAGATATCTCTATGATCATATCATAGACATTTTATCCTCTTGTCACGACAATCTTCGACTTCACTCTGAAATTACTTGAACCTTTCAATAATTCAGACTTGTGTTTCATCAAGTAAATATTCTCAGCATCTACTCAAATCATCTGTGAAGTAAGAACATAATGATATCCACTGCATGCCTCAGAACTCATTGGACTGCATACATCAAAATGTATTACTTCCAATAAGTTGCTCTCTTGTTCCATCTTACTGAAAACGAGGACTTTCAGTCATCTCGCCCATGTGGTATGATTTGCATGTCTCAAGTGATTCGAAATCAAGTGAGTCCAAGCGATCCATCTGCATGGAGTTTCTTCATGCATATATACCAATAGACATGGTTCGCATGTCTCAATCTTTTCAAAAACGATTGAGTCCAAAGATCCATCTACATGGAGCTTCTTCATGCGTTCTATACCAATATGACTCAAATTGCAGTGCCATAAGTATCTGGAACTATCATTACTATTTTACATCTTTTGGCACGAACATGTGTATCACTACAATCGAGATTCATTTTAGGTGCAAGACCATTGAAAGTATTATTCAAATAAGCAGAGTAACCATTATTCTCCTTAAATGAATAACCGTATTGCGATAAACATAATCCAATCATGCTCAACGCAAACACCAAATCTCGATGGTAGAGGGAGCATGCGATGCTTGATCACATCAACCTTGGAAACATTTCCAACACATATCGTCATCTCACCTTTAGCTAGTCTCCATTTATTCCACAGCTTTTATTTCGAGTTACTAACACTTAGCAACCGAACCAGTATCTAATACCCTGGTGCTACTAGGAGTACTAGTAAAGTACACATTCATCTAACGTATATCCAATATACTTCTGTCGACCTTGCCTGCCTTCTCATCTACCAAGTATCTAGGGTAGTACTGCTTCAGTGACCGTTCCTCTTATTACAGAAGCACTTAGTCTCGGGTTTGGGTTCAACCTTGGGATTCTTCACTAGAGCAGCAAACGACTTGTTGTTTCATGAAGTATCCCTTTTTCCCTTGCCCTTCTTAAACTAGTGGTTTTATTAACCATCAACAATTGATGCTCCTTCTTGATTTCTACTTTCGCGGTGTCAAACATCGCGAGTTGCTCAAGGATCATCATCTATCCTTGATATGTTATAGTTCATCACGAAGCTCTAATAGCTTGGTGGCAGTGACTATGGAGAACCATCACTATCTCATCTGGAAGATAAACTCCCACTCGATTCAAGCGATTGTGGCACTCAGACAATCTGAGCACATGCTCAACGATTGAGCTTTTCTCCCTTAGTCTTCAGGCTTAAGAAACTTGTCAGAGGTCTCATACCTCTTGACGTGGGCACTAGTCTGAAATCCCAATTTCAGTCTTCGGAACATCTCATATGTTCTGCGACGTTTCAAAACGTCTTTGGTGCCACAATTCTAAACCGTTAGCATTACGCACTGAACTATCACGTAGTTATCAAAACGTGTATGTCAGATGTTCCGCAACATCTACAGACGACGCTGAGGTTCAGCACACCGAGCGGTGCATTAAGGACATAAGCCTTCTGTGCAGCAATGAGGACAATCCTCAGTTTACGGACCCAGTCCGCATAATTGCTACTACCAACTTTCAACTAAATTTTTCTCTAGGAACATATCTAAACCAGTAGAACTTAAAGCGCAAGCTATGACATAATTTGCAAATACCTTTTTGACTATGTTCATGATAATGAAGTTCATCTGATTATGAACTCCCACTCAGATAGACATCCCTCTAGTCATCTAAGTGAAACATGATCCGAGTTCAACTAGGCCGTGTCCGATCATCACGTGAGACGGACTAGTCAAGATCGGTGAACATCTCCATGTTGATCGTATCTTCTATACGACTCATGCTCGACCTTTCGGTCCTCCGTGTTCCGAGGCCATGTCTGTACATGCTAGGCTCGTCAAGTCAACCTAAGTGTATTGCGTGTGTGCCGAGGCCATGTCTGTACATGCTAGGCTCGTCAACACCCGTTGTATTCGAACGTAAGAATCTATCACACCCGATCATCACGTGGTGCTTCGAAACGACGAACCTTCGCAACGGTGCACAGTTAGGGTGAACACTTTCTTGAAATTATTATAAGGGATCATCCTACTTGCTACCGTCGTTCTAAGCAAATAAGATGCAAAAACATGATAAACATCACATGCAATCAAATAGTGACATGATATGGCCAATATCATTATGCTCCTTTGATCTCCATCTTCGGGGCACCATGATCATCTTTGTCACCGGCATGACACCATGATCTCCATCATCATGATCTCCATCATTGTGTCTTCTTGAAGTTGTCATGCCAATGGTTACTTCTACTTCTATGGCTAACGCGCTTAGCAATAAAGTAAAGTAACTTACATGGCGTTATTCAATGACACGCAGGTCATACAAAATAATAAAGACAACTCCTATGGCTCCTGCCGGTTGTCATTCTCATCGACATGCAAGTCGTGATTCTTATTACAAGAATATGATCAATCTCATACATCACATATATCATTCATCACATCTTCTGGCCATATCACATCACAAGGCACATGCTGCAAAAACAAGTTAGACGTCCTCTAATTGTTGTTGCAAGTTTTTACGTGGTTTGTAGGTTTCTAGCAAGAACGTTTCTTACCTACGTATGACCACAACGTGATTTGCCAATTTCCATTTACCCTTCATAAGGACCCTTTTCATCGAATCCGTTCCGACTAAAGTGGGAGAGACAGACACCCGCTAGCCACCTTATGCAACTAGTGCATGTCAGTCGGTGGAACCTGTCTCACGTAAGCGTACGTGTAAGGTCGGTCCGGGCCGCTTCATCCCACAATGCCGCCGAAACAAGATAAGACTAGTAGCGGCAAGAAGAATTGACAACATCGACGCCCACAACTACTTTGTGTTCTACTCGTGCATAGAAACTACGCATAGACCTAGCTCATGATGCCACTGTTGGGTAACGTAGCAGAAATTCAAAATTTTCTACGCATCACCAAGATCAATCTATGGAGTAATCTAGCAACGAGGGGAAGGGGAGTGAATCTACATACCCTTGTAGATCGCGATGCGGAAGCGTTGCAAGAACGCGGATGAGGGAGTCGTACTCGTAGCGATTCAGATCGCGGTTGATTCCGATCTAAGCACCGAAAGTACGGTGCCTCCGCGTTCAACACACGTGCAGCCCGGTGACGTCTCCCACGCCTTGATCCAGCAAGGAGAGAGGGAGAGGTTGGGAAGACTCCATCCAGCAGCAACACGACGGCATGGTGGTGGTGGATGAGCGTGGCAATCCCGCAGGGCTTCGCCAAGCACCGCGGGAGAGGAGGAGGAGGGAGAGGGGTAGGGCTGCACCAAAAGGAGACGTTCTCATGTCTATGGCAGCCCAAAACCTCAATATATATAGGGGAGGGGGAGGGCTGCGCCCCCATCTAGGGTTTCCCCCCTCAAGGGGTGCGGCTAGCCCTAGATGGGGCTTGGGGGGCGGCCAAAGGGGGGAGGAGTGCCTCCCAAGTCAAGTGGAGGCCCTCCCCCTTAGGGTTTCCCCTCTCCCATGCGCATGGGCCTTGGGGGGGCTGGTGCCCCTGGCCCATTAAGGCTAGGGCGCCCCCTTACAGCCCATGCTACTGTATTGGACGTGGTGGAACATTTTCCGGACCTCCGGACCCCTCCGGAATCCTCCGGAATCTTCTGGAAGCTTCCCGGTACAATACCGAAAAAACCCGAACTTTTCCCGGAACCCGAACAACAACTTTCCATATATAAATCTTTACCTCCGGACCATTCCGGAACTCCTCGTGACGTCCGGGATCTCATCCGGGACTCCGAACAACATTCGGTAACCACGTACATGCTTTCCCTATAACCCTAGCGTCATCGAACCTTAAGTGTGTAGACCCTACGGGTTCGGGAACCATGCAGACATGACCGAGACGTTCTCCGGTCAATAACCAACAGCGGGATCTGGATACCCATGTTGGCTCCCACATGTTCCACGATGATCTCATCGGATGAACCACGATGTCGGGGATTCAATCAATCCCGTATTCAATTCCCTTTGTCTATCGGTATGTTACTTGCCCGAGATTCGATCGTCGGTATCCCTATACCTTGTTCAATCTCGTTACCGGCAAGTCTCTTTACTCGTTCCGTAACTCACATCATCCCGTGATCAACTCCTTGGTCACATTGTGCACATAATGATGATGTCCTACCGAGTGGGCCCAGAGATACCTCTCCGTTTACACGGAGTGACAAATCCCAGTCTCGATTCGTGCCAACCCAACAGACACTTTCGGAGATACCCGTAGTGCACCTTTATAGCCACCCAGTTACGTTGTGACGTTTGGCACACCCAAAGCATTCCTACGGTAT
This sequence comes from Triticum aestivum, assembly GCF_018294505.1. NCBI lineage: Eukaryota > Viridiplantae > Streptophyta > Magnoliopsida > Poales > Poaceae > Triticum > Triticum aestivum. The sequence goes on from NC_057811.1 coordinate 480,772,629, forward strand.
CCGGGAGTTGCACAATCTCATGGTCTAAGGAAGTGATACTTGACATTAGAAAAGCTCTGAGCAAACGAACTACACGATCTTGTGCTAGGCTTAGGATTGGGTCTTGTCCATCACATCATTCTCCTAATGATGTGATCCCGTTATCAACGACATCCAATGTCCATGGTCAGGAAACCGTAACCATCTATTGATCAACGAGCTAGTCTCCTAGAGGCTTACTAGGGACATGGTGTTGTCTATGTATCCACACATGTATCTGAGTTTCCTATCAATACAATTCTAGCATGGATAATAAACGATTATCATGAACAAGGAAATATAATAATAACCTATTTATTATTGCCTCTAGGGCATATTTCCAACAAAGCTGCCCAATACGTGTCTCCTTGCGGTCCCACCCGTCAGCAAGCAATAGTCAGACGAAGACTCGGCCCCACTCGTCAGCAATTAACGGTCAATGGACGGTCAAGACGGCAAACGCCCGCTATGAGCATTTGTGAGAGTTTCAGCTAAGGAAGAGGGGAAAAGTGAGCAAAAGTTTGGAGCGTGGGGAAAAGTGAGCACAACTAAGGAACCAGGGGCACTAATTTAAATATCCCTATTTCTTATGATGAATTAGGTAACGAGGAGGAGCTTTCTATTCAACCAATCTCATTAATAAGGAGCTCAAAAAGAGGGTTAAACCCACACATGATGTGAAGAAAAAAACAAAAGACGGAGAAGCAAAGGTAGAAAGGTATCCCTCCCAAATGATGTTGCTCCTATTACTCATAGTGATGATGATAATTGCTATACTATTGGTGCTATCCATACTATTAATGATGAGAGTGATTATGCTTATGATATGAAAAGGCCCAAGCTTGGGGATGCTATGTTTGAGAATATATTTGCTACAATTAATGTTTGTCCCAAGCTTGGGGATGCTATGTTTAATGAAGATGATATTTTTAGCCTCCCAAGTTTTGATGAGCAAATTTATTACGATGATAGCATGCCTCCTATTTATGATGATTATTGTGATGACACTTATGCTATAAAAAGTAGTAATGATTATATTTATAAAACTTGTCATGATTATGATTACCCTTTTCTTAACATTACTCTTTTAATGTGGAAACAATTTATAGTATTCGAGTCTCTTATGATACTCCCACTATTCCGAATGAGAAGAATTTTGCTTATGTGGAGAGTAATAAATATTCTATGCTTGTAGATCATGAAAAGAATGCTTTATGTGATGGTTATATTGTTGAATTCATTCATGATGTTACTAAAAATTATTATGAGGGAGGAACATATGCTTGTAGGAATTGCAATAATATCAAGTTTCCTCTCTATGTGTTGAAAATCTTGAAGCTATGCTTGTTTTGCCTTCCTATGCTAGTTGATTATTGTTCCCATAAGTTGTTTGCTCACAAAATCCCTATCCATAGGAAGTGGGTTAGACTTAAATGTGCTAGTCATATTCTTCATGATGCTCCCTTTATGTTTCAATTCTTATCTTTTATGTGAGCATCATTGAAATCATCATGCCTAGCTAGGGGCATTAAACGTTAGCGCTTGTTGGGAGGCAACCCAATTTTACTTTTGTTCTTTGCTTTTTGCTCCTGTTTAGTAATAAATAATTCATCTAGCCTCTGGTTAGATGTGGTTTTATGTTTTAATTAGTGTTTGTGCCAAGTAGAACGTTTGGGAAGACCTGGGTGAAGTCTTTGCGATCTTGCTGTAAAAAACAGAAACTTTTGCACCACGAGATTAGATGCCATTTTTTTACTGGAGAGTGCTCGGTTGATTATTTTTGCAGATGATTAATAGAAAAATTCCTCAGGTCCACCAATTTATTTCAGAATTTTTGGAGTTACAGAAGTATTCGAATGATACAGATTACTACAGACTGTTCTGTTTTGACAGATTCTGTTTTCATTGTGTTGTTTGCTTATTTTGATGAATCTATGAGTAGTATCGGAGGGTACGAACCATAGAGAAGTTGGAATACAGTAGATATTACACAAATATGAATTTAGAATGAGTTCACAACAGTACCTAAGTGGTGGTTTTATTTTCCTATACTAACGGAGCTTACGAGTTTTCTGTTGAGTTTTGTGTTGTGAAGTTTTCAAGTTTTGGGTAAAGATTCGATGGACTATGGAATAAGGAGTGGCAAGAGCCTAAGCTTGGGGATGCCCAAGGCACCCCAAGGTAATATTCAAGGACAACCAAGAGCCTAAGCTTGGGGATGCCCCGGACGGCATCCCCTCTTTCGTCTTCGTTCATCGGTAACTTTACTTGGAGCTATATTTTTATTCACCACATGATATGTGTTTTGCTTGGAGCGTCATTTTATTTTATTTTGTTTTTCTTGTTGTTTGAATAAAATACCAAGATCTGAAATTCTTAAATGCTAGAGAGTCTTCACATAGTTGCACAATTATTTGACTACTCATTGATCTTCACTTATATCTATTGGAGTAGTTTGTCATTTGCTCTAGTGCTTCACTTATATATTTTTAGAGCACATCGCTGGTTTTATTTTGAAGAAATTAATGAACTCTCATGCTTCACTTATATTATTTTGAGAGTCTTTTAGAAAAGCATGGTAATTTTCTTTGGTTATGAATTTAGTCCTAAAGTGATGAGCATCCAAGATTGGTATAATATAAACTTTCATATAAAGTGCATTGAATACTATGAGAAGTTTGATTCTTTATGATTGTGAATTTGAGAGATACTTGTGTTAAAGTTTGTGATTACCGTAGCATGCACGTATGGTGAACCGTTATGTGATGAAGTTGGAGCATGATTTATTTTTTTGATTGTCTTACTTTGTGTGGAGGTCGGGATCACGCAATGGTTAACTCCTACCAACCCTTCCCCTAGGAGCATGCGTGTAGTACTTTGTTTTGATGACTTGTAGATTTTTGCAATAAGTATGTGAGTTCTTTATGACTAATGTTGAGTCCATGGATTATACGCACTCTCACCCTTCTACCATTGCTAGCCTCTCTTGTGCCGCGCAACTTTCGCCGGTATCATACACCCACCATATACCTTCCTCAAAACAGCCACCATACCTACCTATTATGGCATTTCCATAGCCATTCCGAGATATATTGCCATGCAACTTTCCACCGTGACGTTTATTATGACACGCTCCACCATTGTCATATTGCTTTGCATGATCATGTAGTTGACATCGTATTTGTGGCAAAGCCACCATTCATAATTCTTTCATACATGTCACTCTTGATTCATTATCCCGGTACACCGCCGGAGGCGTCCACATGGAGTCATATTTTGTTCAAAGACTCTTGAGTTGTAAGTAAATAAAAGTGTGATGATCTTCATTATTAGAGCATTGTCCTAGTGAGGAAAGGATGATGGAGACTATGATTCCCCCACAAGTCGGGATGAGACTCCGGACAAAAAATAAATAAATAAAAGAAAAAAAAGAGGCCATAAAAAAGGAGAAAAAAGGCCCAAATAAAAAAATGAGAGAAAAACAGAGAAGGGACAATGTTACTATCCTTTTACCACACTTGTGCTTCAAAGTAGCACCATGATCTTCATGATAGAGAGTCTCCTATGTTTTCACCTTCGTATGCTAGTGGGAATTTTTCATTATAGAACTTGGCTTGTATATTACAATGATGGGCTTCCTCAAATTGCCCTAGGTCTTCGTGAGCAAGCGAGTGGGATACACACCCACTTAGTTTCCTTTTGAGCTTTCATAATCTTATAGCTCTAGTGCATCCGTTGCATGGCAATCCCTACTCACTCACATTGATATCTATTGATGGGCATCTCCATAGCCCGTTGATACTCCTAGTTGATGTGAGACTATCTTCCTCCTTTTTGTCTTCTTCACAACCACCATATTCTATTCCACCTATACTGCTATGTCCATGGCTCACGCTCATGTATTGCGTGAAAGTTGAAAAAGTTTGAGAATACTAAAGTATGAAACAATTGCTTGGCTAAAACCGGGGTTGTGCATGATTTAGATATTTTGTGTGATGAAGATAGAGCATAGCCAAACTATATGATTTTTTAGGGATAACTTTTTTTGGCCATGTTATTTTGAGAAGACATGATTGCTTTGTTAGTATGCTTGAAGTATTATTATTTTTTTGTCAATATTAAACTTTTGTTTTGAATCTTATGGATCTGAATATTCTTACCACAATAAAGAGAATTACATTGATAAATATGTTAGGTAGCATTCCACATCAAAAATTCTGTTTTTATCATTTACCTACTCGAGGACGAGCAGGAATTAAGCTTGGGGATGCTTGATACGTCTCCAGCGTATCTATAATTTTTGATTGCTCCATGCTATTATATTATCCATCTAGGATGTTTTATGTGCATTTATATGCTATTTTATATGATTTTTGGGACTAACCTATTAACCTAGAGCCCAGTGCCAGTTTTTGTTTTCTCCTTGTTTTTGAGTATCGCGGAAAAGGAAAACCAAACGGAGTCCAATTGACCTGAAACTTCACGGAGATTATTTTTGGACCAGAAGAAGCCCACGGAGTACCGGAGATGGGCCAGAAGAGTCCCGAGGCACCCACGAGGGTGGGGGTGCACCCCCCTACCTCGTGGCCGCCTCGGAGACCCCCTTGACTTGTCCTCGACACCAAAACCTCTTATATATACAGAAACCCCCAGAACATAATCTAGATCGTTAGTTCCGCCACCGCAAGCCTTTGTAGCCACCAAAAACCAATCGGGACCCTGTTCCCGCACCCTGCCGGAGGGGGGATCCATCACTGGTGGCCATATTCATCATCCCGGCGCTCTCCATGACGAGGATGGATTAGTTCAACCTCGGGGCTGAGGGTATGTACCAGTAGCTATGTGTTTGATCTCTTTCTCTCTCTCTCTCATGTTCTTGATATGGCACGATCTTGATGTATCGCGAGCTTTGCTATTATAGTTTTATCTAATGATGTTTCTCCCCCTCTACTCTCTTGTAATGGATTGAGTTTTCCCTTTGAAGTTATCTTATCGGATTGAGTCTTTAAGGATTTGAGAACACTTGATGTATGTCTTGCATGTGCTTATCTGTGGTGACAATGGGATATTCACGTGATCTACTTGATGTATGTTTTGGTGATCAACTTGCGGGTTCAGTGACCTTGTGAACTTATGCATAGGGGTTGGCACATGTTTTCGTCTTGACTCTCTGGTAGAAACTTCGGGGCACTCTTTGAAGTTCCTTGTGTTGGTTGAATAGATGAATCTGAGATTGTGTGATGCATATCGTATAATCATACCCACGGATACTTGAGGTGACATTGGAGTATCTAGGTGATATTAGGGTTTTGGTTGATTTGTGTCTTAAGGTGTTATTCTAGTACGAACTCTAGGATAGATCGAGCGGAAAGAATAGCTTCATGTTATTTTACTACGGACTCTTGAATAGGTCGATCAGAAAGGATAACTTTGAGGTGGTTTCGTACCCTACAATAATCTCTTGGTTTGTTCTCCGCTATTAGTGACTTTGGAGTGACTCTTTGTTGCATCTTGAGGGATTGTTATATGATCTAATTATGTTATCATTGTTGAGAGAACTTGCACTAGTGAAAGTATGAACCCTAGGCCTTGTTTCCTAGCATTGCAATACCGTTTACGCTCACTTTTGCTACTAGTTACCTTGCTGTTTTTATATTTTCAGATTACAAAAACCTATATCTACCATCCATATTGCACTTGTATCACCATCTCTTCGCTGAACTAGTGCACCTATACAATTTACCATTGTATTGGGTGTGTTGGGTAAACAAGCGACTCTTTGTTATTTGGTTGGAGGGTTGTTTGAGAGAGACCATCTTCATCCTACACCTCCCACGGATTGATAAACCTTAGGTCATCCACTTGAGGGAAATTTGCTACTGTCCTACAAACCTCTGCACTTGGAGGCCTGCTACCTCTTGAGCACTGCATTGGTTTTCCATTGAAGAGGAAAGGGTGATGCAGCAAAGTAGCGTAAGTATTTCCCTCAGTTTTTGAGAACCAAGGTATCAATCCAGTAGGAGGCTACACGCAAGTCCCTCGTACCTACACAAACAAACAAGAACCTCGCAACCAACACGATAAAGGTGTTGTTAATCCCTTCATGGCCACTTACAAAAGTGAGATCTGATAGAGATAATAATAAGATAAGTATTTTTGGTATTTTTATGATATAGACTGGAAAGTAAAGATTTTAAAATAAAGTAGATCGGAAACTTATATGATGTAAAATAGACCCGGGGGCAATAGGTTTCACTAGTGGCTTCTGTCAAGATACCATAAGTATTACGGTGGGTGAACAAATTACTGTCGAGCAATTGATAGAAAAGTGCATAATTATGAGAATATCTAGGCATGATCATGTATTTAGGCATCACGTCCGCGACAAGTAGATCAAAACGATTCTGCATCTACTACTATTACTACACACATCGACCGCTATCCAGCATGCATCTAGAGTATTAAGTTCATAAGAACAGAGTAACGCATTAGGCAAGATGACATGATGTAGAGGGATAAACTAAAGCAATATGATATAAACCCTATCTTTTTATCCTCGATGGCAACAATACAATACGTGCCTTGCTGCCCCTGCTGTCACTGGGAAAGGACACCGCAAGATTGAACCCAAAGCTAAGCACTTCTCCCATTGCAAGAAAGATCAATCTAGTAGGCCAAACCAAACTGATAATTCGAAGAGACTTGCAAAGATAGCCAATCATACATAAAAGAATTCAGAGGAGATTCAAATATTTCTCATAGATAAACTTGATCATAAACCCACAATTCATCGGATCTCAACAAACACACCGCAAAAAGAGTTACATCGAATAGATCTCCAAGAAGATCAAGGAGAACTTTGTATTGAGAATCAAAGAGAGAGAAGAAGCCATCTAGCTAATAACTATGGACCCGAAGGTCTGTGATAAACTACTCACAACTCATCGGAGAGGCTATGGTGTTGATGTAGAAGCCCTCCGTGATCGATTCCCCCTCCGGCGGAGCGCCGGAAAAGGCTCCAAGATGGGATCTCACGGGTACATAAGGTTGCGGCGGTGGAAATAGGGTTTCGTGGTGCTCCTGGATGTTTTCAGGGTATGTGAATATATATATATAGGCGAAGGAAGTCAGTCAGGGGAGCCATGAGGGGCCCACGAGGGTGGGGGCGCGCCCACCCCCCTAGGGCGGGCCTCCCTGCCTCGTGACCGCCTCGTTTCTTTCTTGACGTCCACTCCAAGTCTCCTGGATTGCGTTTGTTCCGAAAATAACTCTCCCGAAGGTTTCATTCCGTTTGGACTCCGTTTGATATTCCTTTTCTGCGAAACACTGAAATAGGCAAAAAAACAACAATTTGGGCTGGGCCTCCGGTTAGTAGGTTACTCCCAAAAATAATATAAAAGTGTATAGTAAAGCCCATAAACATCCTAAACGGGTAATATAATAGCATGGAACAATCAAAAATTATAGATACGTTGGAGACGTATCAAGGCCCAACAACGTCTACAAGGAGAAGGTTACGTAGTAGACATCAGTATTGTCTTGGGCCATAAAATTTCTGAAAGAGGCATTGAGGTGGACAAAGCCAAGGTTGATGCAATTGAGAAAATGCCATGCCCTAAAGATATCAAAGGTATTCGTAGCTTCCTTGGTCATGCTTGTATGGAAGCCTTTGAAACACTAAAGAAAGCCTTAATCACTTCACCTGTTGTTCAACCACCTGATTGGAACTTGCCTTTTGAGATTATGTGTGATGCTAGTGATTATGCTGTTGGTGCTGTTCTAGGACAAAGAGTTGATAAGAAACTAAATGTTATTCATTATGTTAGTAAAACTCTAGACAGTGCTCAATGAAACTATGCTACTATTGAAAAAGAATTCTTAGCAGTGGTGTTTGCTTGTGATAAATTCAGATCCTACATTGTTGATTCTAAAGTAATTGTTCACACCGATCATGCTGCTATAAAATATCTTATGGAAAAGAAAGATGTTAAACCTAGACTCATTAGGTGGGTTCTTCTGCTACAAGAATTTGATTTGCATATCACTGAGAGGAAAGGAGCAGAGAACCTCGTGGTTGATAACTTGTCTAGACTTGAAAATATTCTTGATGACCCACAACCTATTAATGATATCTTCTCTGATGAACAACTAGCTGCAATAAATGTTTCTCATAGTACACCTTGGGATGCTGACTATGCTAATTATATTGTTGCTAAATACATACCACCTAGCTTCACATACCAACAAAAGAAAAAATTCTTCTTGATTTAAGACATTACTTTTGGGATGACCCACATCTTTATAAAGAAGGAGTAGATGGTATCATTAGACGTTGTGTACCTGAGCATGAACAGGAATAAATCCTATGGAAATGTCACTCCGAAGCTTATGGAGGACATCACGCGGGAGACAAAACCGCTCATAAGGTATTGCAATCTGGTTTTTATTGGCCTACTCCCTTCAAAGATGCCCGTAAGTTTGTCTCATCATGCGATGAATGCCAAAGAATAGGTAATATCGGTAAGCATCAAGAAATGCCTATGAATTATTCACTTGCTGTTGAACCATTTGATGTTTGGGGATTTGACTTTATGGGACCTTTTCCTTCCTGTAATGGGTATACACATATTTTGGTTGCTGTTGACTATGTTACTAAGTGGGTAGAAGCTATTCCAACCAGTAGTGCTGATCACAACACCTCTATTAAAATGCTTAAGGAAGTTATCTTCCCAAGGTTTGGAGTCCCTAGATATTTAATGACTGATGGTGGTTCACACTTTATTCATGGTGCTTTCCGTAAGATGCTTGCTAAGTATGATGTTAATTATAGAATTGCTTCACCTTATCATCCTCAGTCTAGTGGTCAAGTTGAACTTAGCAATAGAGAAATAAAACTAATCTTACAAAAGACCGTCAATATGTCCCGGAAGAATTGGTCTAAGAAATTAGATGATGCACTTTAGGCTTATAGAACAGCTTACAAAAATCCTATGGGTATGTCTCCATATAAAATGGTTTATGGAAAAGCTTGTCATTTACCTCTTGAGTTAGAACACAAAGCATTTTGGGCAATAAAAGAACTTAATTATGATTTCAAACTTGCTGGAGAAAAGAGGTTATTTTATATTAGCTCATTAGATTAATGGAGAACCCAGGCTTACGAAAGTGCTAAGTTTTCAAAGAAAAAGTTAAAAGATGGCATGACAAAAGGATCCAAAAGCGTGAGTTCAAGGTAGGCGAATATGTTCTTTTGTACAACTCTTGTTTCAGATTCTTTGCAGGAAAACTCCTCTCCAAATGGGAAGGACCCTATGTCATCGAGGAGGTCTACCGATCCGGAGCTATCAAAATAAATAATGCCGAAGGGACTAACCCGAAGGTTGTCAATGGGCAACGGATAAAACACTATATCTCAGGTACGCCCATTAATGTTGAAAGCAATGTTATCCAAACTTTGACACCGGAAGAACACATAACAATGTCCTTCCGTGACACTCCAGAATCGTGAAAATAAGGAGGTACGTGATACGTTAAGTAAACGGACTCCGAAAAATCCGCAAAAATATTTTTTGTCAGTTTTGGAATATTTAGAAAATTAGGAAAATAAGAAACTTCCAGGAAAGTGACCCTGGTGGGCACGATACACCAGGCCGCGTCGCCCACCTCGGGTACTTTCCAATCTCCGTTTTTCTTCCGTTCTGCGAAAAAATCTATATATATACCTCCCGAACCTGTTAACCTCCGTATCGCGGAGAAATCTCCTGTTTTCTTTTCTTGCGGTTTCCTGTCAGTTCTGGAATAATGTCGTCCCAAGACTCGGAGGGTGAGAGCTATGTTGCTGACCTCATCGCAAACCCCGAATCCTATGGGGATTAGAGGCACTATAGGTGGACCTCCGAAGAAGATGAAGATGACTCGGTTCCTCCCCGGTTCAAAAACGAAAGCATTGAGGCGTTATGCAAGAGGATAATAAAACTCGAGATAGATAACGACGAGTTAAGGATAGATAATTTTATTCGCCGTCAGAAGCTGGAGGAAGTAAAGGGCAAACCCTCTACTTTTGCACCGCCACCATCTACTTCATCACCACCATCTTCTTCATCACCACCAAAGGAAAACTGAGTATTGGGTATGGGCTCTCCCCTTGGCTTTCGCCAAGCTTGGGGGAGGTGCCCCGGTATCGTATCATCCCCACTATCTTTTGCATTTACTTTCTTAGTTCGATCAATAGTTACCTTTTGCTATTAGATGAATAAAAGTTTAGTTCAATCCTTTCTTTTTGTGAGTTTTCTTAGTGATCAATCCTTGTAATCGTGTGTGAGATATATAATAAAGTTTAGTTTGAGTGTTGCCTTCTTTACTTTCTTGTTGCAATAAAAATAAAGGAAATAAAAAGAAAAGATCATATGCTAATCTTATGGTAAGTGATGACATTACACAAGGAAAAGTATAAGTAGAAAATTTTATTGTAGATTGACAAACATAGCATTGGTCAATGATGCAACACATGAAAGAATTAATAAGGGAAGAGAAGATTCACATATAAATATACTATCATGGAAATCTTTCATGATTGTGAGCACCCATCAAAATATTATATGCCAAAATTGTTGACGTTGGACAAGGAAGACAACGTAATGATTTATGTTTGTTCATATTCACATAGAAGTCATATTGTCATAGATCCTTCAACATGTGGTGCTTGCCCCTATATTTGCTAGCCAAAAATTCCGTACTAAGTAGAGATACTACTTGTGCATCCAAAACCCTTAAACCCTATCTTGTTTGAGAGTCCACCATACCTACCTATGGATTGAGTAAGATCATTCAAGTAAGTTGTCATCGGTGCAAAAAGGGCAATAACAATTGCTTATAAAAATGTGAGATCATTTAGTGTAAGGGAAAATTGAGCATCATACGAACTTGTGATGGTGAAGAATAAAAGCGATAGACTGCATAATAAAGGTTACCATCACAAGGGGCAATATAACGTGACGTTCTCTTGCACTAAGGGGTTGAGCATACAAACAAAAAGCGCATGGCAACCTCTGCTTCCCTCTGCGAAGGGCCTATCCTTTACTTTCATGTATTTACTTTTATGCAAGAGTCAAAGTTTTTCTCTCTATTCATTTTATTTTTCTCTTTGGCAAGCATCATGTGGTGAGGAAAGATCTAGGCACATATGTCCAGTTGAATATGGGTAGCATGAGTTATTATTGTTGACATCACCCTTTAGGTGAGTGTGTTGGGAGGCGTGATGTCGCTTGAAGCTACGTCGGTATTTCCCCAAAGAGGAAGGGATGATGCAGCACAACGGCGGTAGGTATTTCCCTCAGATATGAAACCAATTTTATCGAACCAGTAGGTGAACCAAGCAACACAATGTAAACAACCCCCGCACACAAATAACAACACCTCACAACCCGACGTGTTTAAGGGGTTGTCAATCCCTTCCAGGGTACGGCGCCTCAAGATAGGCAAAGGACGTGAGGTAAATTTGTAGTAGATTGATAGATCAAACGCCAAATAAAATAAATAAGAATAAATTGCAGCAAGGTATTTTTGTATTTTTGGTTTAATATATCTGAACATAAATGCAAGAGAAAATAGATCGCAAATGCAAATATTATGAAAAGAGACTCGGGGGCCGTAGGTTTCACTAGTGGCTTCTCTCGAGAAAAATCGCAAACGGTGGGAAAACAATTACTGTTGGGCAATTGATAGAACTTCAAATAATTATGACAATATCCAGACAATGATCATTATATAGGCATCACGTCCAAGATTAGTAGACCGACTCCTTCCTGCATCTACTACTATTACTCCACACATCGACCACTATCCATCATGCATCTAGTGTATTAAGTTCATGAGAAAATGGAGTAATGCAATAAGAACGATGACATGATGTAGACGAGATCTGTTTATCGATTGCGGCAGATATAGATCTCATCTTGTTATCCTTAGTAACAACGATACATACATGTCGGTTCCCTTTTTGTCACTGGGATCAAGCACCGTAAGATCGAACCCACTACAAAGCACCTCTTCCCATTGCAAGATAAATAGATTAAGTTGGCCAAACAAAACCCAAATATCGGAGAAGAAATACGAGGCTATAAGAGATCAAAGAAACTCAAATAATTTTCATGGATAAAAACATAGATCTGATCATAAACTCAAAGTTCATCAGATCCCAACAAACACACCACCAAAAGACTTACATCATATGGATCTCCAAGAGACCATTGTATTGATGATCAAGAGACAGAGGAAGCCATCTAGCTACTAACTACGGACCCGTAGGTCTACAAAGAACTACTCACGCATCATCGGAGAGGCACCAATGGAAGTGGTGAACCCCTCCGTGATGGTGTCTAGATTAGATTTGGTGGTTCTGGACTCTGCGGCGGCTGGATGAATATTTCGTCGACTCCCCAAGGGTTTCTGGAATATTGGGGTATTTATAGAGCAAAGAGGCGGTCTGGGGGCACCCGAGGTGGGCACAACCCACCAGGGCGCGCCTGGGCCTCCTGGCGCGCCCTGGTGGGTTGTCCTTCCTCGGGACTCGCCCAAGGTGCAACTAGGGCCCAACTTCTTCCTTTTGGTCCATAAAAAATCATCGTAAAGTTACGTGGCATTTGGAGTCCGTCTGACATTGATTTCCTGTGATGTAAAAAACATGCAGAAAACAGCAACTGGCACTTGGCACTATGTTAATAGGTTAGTACCCACAAATGATATAAAATGACTATAAAACATCCAAGAATGATAATATAACAGCATGGAACAATCAAAAATTATAGATACGTTGGAGTCATATCAGCATCCCCAAGCTTAATTCCTGCTCGTCCTCGAGTAGGTAAATGATAAAAACAGAATTTTTGATGTGGAATGCTGCCTAACATGTTCATCACATTCTTTTCTTTATAGCATGGACATATGGACTTTTATATGATTCAAAGCAATAGTCTAGTTTTGACATGAAGACTTTAATACTCAAGCATACTGATGACCCACAAGTATAGGGGATCTATTGTAGTCCTTTCGATAAGTAAGAGTGTCGAACCCAACGAGGAGCAGAAGGAAATGACTAGCGGTTTTCAGTAAGGTATTCTCTTCAAGCACAGAAAATATCGGTAACAGATAGTTTCGTGATAAGGTAATTCGTAACGGGTAACAAGTAACAAAAGTAAACAAGGTGCAGCAAGGTGGCCCAATCCTTTTTGTAGCAAAGGACAAGCCTGGAAAAACTCTTATATAAAGGAAAGCGCTCCCGAGGACACATGGGAATTATCGTCAAGCTAGTTTTCATCATGCTCATATGATTCGCGTTCGGTACTTTGATAATTTGATATGTGGGTGGACCGGTGCTTGGGTACTTCCCTTCCTTGGACAAGAATCCCAATTATGATTAACCCCTCTCGCAAGCATCCGCAACTATGAAACAAGAATTAAGGTAAACCTAACCATATATAGCATGAAACATATGGATCCAAATCAGCCCCTTACGAAGCAACGCGTAAACTAGGGTTTAAGCTTCTGTCACTCTAGCAACCCATCATCTACTTATTACTTCCCAATGTCTTCCTCTAGGCCCAAACAATGGTGAAGTGTCATGTAGTCGACGTTCACATAACACCACTAGAGGAAAGACAACATACATCTCATCAAAATATCGGACGAATACCAAATTCACATGACTACTTATAACAAGACTTCTCGCATGTCCTCAGGAACAAACGTAACTACTCACAAATCATATCCATGTTCATAATCAGAGGGGTATTGAATAGCATTAAGGATCTGAACATATGATCTTCCACCAAATAAACCAACTAGAATCAACTACAAGGAGTAATCAACACTACTAGCAACCCACAGGTACCAATCTGAGGTTTTGAGACAAAGATTGGATACAAGAGATGAACTAGGATTTGAGAGGAGATGGTGCTAGTGAAGATGTTGATGGTGATTGACCCCCTCCCGATGAGAGGATCGATGGTGATGACGATGGTGACAATTTCCCCCTCCCGGAGGGATGTTTCCCCAGCAGAACAGCTCTGCCGGAGCCCTAGATTGGTTCCACCAAGGTTCCGCCTCGAGACGGCGGCGCTTCGTCCCGAAAGCTTCCTTATGATTTTTTTCTAGGGCAAAAGACACCTTATACCAGAAGATGGGCATCGGGGGGCTTCCAGGTGGCCCACGAGGCAGGGGGCGCGCCCAGGGGGTAGGGCGCACCCCCACCCTCGTGGACAGTGTTGGAAATATGCCCTAGAGGCAATAATAAAATGGTTATTATTATATTTCCTTGTTCATGATAATTGTCTATTGTTCATGCTATAACTGTGTTATCCGGAAATCGTAATACATGTGTGAATACATAGACCACAACATGTCCCTAGTGAGCCTCTAGTTGACTGGCTCGTTGATCAACAGATAGTCATGGTTTCCTGACTATGGACATTGGATGTCATTGATAACGGGATCACATCATTAGGAGAATGATGTGATGGAGAACACCCAATCCTAAGCATAGCACAAGATCGTGTAGTTCGTTTGCTAGAGCTTTTCCAAATGTCAAGTATCATTTCCTTAGACCATGAGATTGTGCAACTCCCGGATACCATAGGAGTGCTTTGGGTGTGCCAAACGTCACAACGTAACTGGGTGGCTATAAAGGTGCACTACGGGTATCTCCAAAAGTGTCTGTTGGGTTGGGACGAATCGAGACTGGGATTTGTCACTCCGTATGACGGAGAGGTATCTCTGGGCCCACTCGGTAACGCATCATCATAATGAGCTCAATGTGACCAAGTATTTGGTCACGGGATCATGCATTACGGTACGAGTAAAGTGACTTGCCGGTAACGAGATTGAAGAAGGTATTGGGATACCGACGATCGAATCTCGGGCAAGTAACGTACCGATTGACAAAGGGAATTGTATACGGGATTGATTGAATCCTCGACATCGTGGTTCATCCGATGAGATCATCATGGAACATGTGGGAGCTAACATGGGTATCCAGATCCCGCTGTTGGTTATTGACCGGAGAGTCGTCTCGGTCATGTCTGCATGTCTCCCGAACCCGTAGGGTCTACACACTTAAGGTTCGGTGACGCTAGGGTTGTAGAGATATTAGTATGCAGAAATCCGAAAGTTGTTCGGAGTCCCGGGTGAGATCCCGGACGTCACGAGGAGTTCCAGAATGGTCCGGAGGTGAAGAATTGTATATAGGAAGTCCAGTTTCGGCCACCGGGAAAGTTTCGGGGGTCACCGGTATTGTACCGGGACCACAGGAAGGGTCCCGGGGGGTCCACCGGGTGGGGCCACCTATCCCGGAGGGCCCCATGGGCTGAAGTGGGAAGGAACCAGCCCCTGGTGGGCTGGTGCGCCCCCCTTGGGCCTCCCCCTGCGCCTAGGGTTGGAAACCCTAGGGGTGGGGGGCGCCCCACTTGGCTTGGGGGGCAAGCCACCCCCTTGGCCGCCGCCCCCCCTTGGAGATTGGATCTCCTAGGGCCGGCGCCCCCAGGGGCCCTATATAAAGAGGGGAAGGGAGGGCAGCCGCACCCAAGCCCCTGGTGCCTCCCTCTCCCTCCCGTGACACCTCTCCCTCTCGCTGAGCTTGGCGAAGCCCTGCCGAGATCCCCGCTGCTTCCACCACCACGCCGTCGTGCTGCTGGATCTCCATCAACCTCTCCCTCCCCTTGCTGGATCAAGAAGGGGGAGACGTATTCCCCAACCGTATGTGTGTTGAACGCGGAGGTGCCGTCCGTTCGGCGCTCGGTCATCGGTGATTTGGATCACGATGAGTACGACTCCATCAACCCCGTTCACTTGAATGCTTCCGCCCGCGATCTACAAGGGTATGTAGATGCACTCTTTTCCCTCTCGTTGCTAGAAGACTCCATAGATTGTTCTTGGTGATGCGTAGAAATTTTTGAATTTCTGCAACGATCTCCAACAGTGGCATCATGAGCTGGGTCTATGCGTAGTTTCTATGCACGAGTAGAACACAAACTTGTTGTGGGCGTAGATGTTGTCAATTTTCTTGCCACTACTAGTCTTATCTTGTTTCGGCGGCATCGTGGGATGAAGCGGCCCGGACCGACCTTACACGTACGCTTACGTGAGACAGGTTCCACCGACTGACATGCACTAGTTGCATAAGGTGGCTAGCGGGTGTCTGTCTCTCCCACTTTAGTCGGATCGGATTCGATGAAAAGGGTCCTTATGAAGGGTAAATAGAAATTGGCATATCACGTTGTGGTTTTACGTAGGTAAGAAACGTTCTTGCTAGAAACCTATAGAAGCCACGTAAAAACATGCAACAACAATTAGAGGACGTCTAACTTGTTTTTGCAGCATATGCCTTGTGATGTGATATGGCCAAAAGGATGTGATGAATGAAATATATGTGATGTATGAGATTGATCATGTTCTTGTAATAGGAATCACGACTTGCATGTCGATGAGTATGACAACCGGCAGGAGCCATAGGAGTTGTCTTTATTTTTGTATGACCTGCGTGTCATTGAATAACGCCATGTAAATTACTTTACTTTATTGCTAAACATGTTAGCCGTAGAAGTAGAAGTAATCGTTGGCGTGACAACTTCATGAAGACACGATGATGGAGATCATGGTGTCATGCCGGTGACGAAGATGATCATGGCGCCCCGAAGATGGAGATCAAAGGAGCAATAATGATACTGGCCATATCATGTCACTATTTGATTGCATGTGATGTTTATCATGTTTTACATCTTATTTGCTTAGAACGACGGTAGCTTAAATAAGATGATCCCTCGCAATAATTTCAAGAAAGTGTTCCCCCTAACTGTGCACCGTTGCGAAGGTTCGTTGTTTCGAAGCACCACGTGATGATCGGGTGTGATAGATTCTAACGTTTGAATACAACGGGTGTAAGCCAGATTTACACACGCAATACACTTAGGTTGACTTGACGAGCCTAGCATGTACAGACATGGCCTCGGAACACGGAAGACCGAAAGGTCGAGCATGAGTCGTATAGAAGATACGATCAACATGAAGATGTTCACCGATGTTGAGTAGTCCGTCTCACGTGATGATCGGACACGGCCTAGTTGACTCGGATCATGTTTCACTTAGATGACTAGAGGGATGTCTATCTGAGTGGGAGTTCTGAATAATTTGATTAGATGAACTTAATTATCATGAACTTAGTCTAAAATCTTTACAATATGTCTTGTAGATCAAATGGCCCACGCTAATGTTGCCCTCAACTTCAACGTGTTCCTAGAGAAAACCAAGCTGAAAGATGATGGCAGCAACTATACGGACTGGGTCCGGAACCTGAGGATCATCCTCATAGCTGCCAAGAAACATTATGTCCTAGAAGCACCGCTAGGTGATGCACCCATCCTAGAGAACCAAGACGTTATGAACGCTTGGCAGCAGCGTGCTGATGATTACTCCCTCGTTCAGTGCGGCATGCTTTACAGCTTAGAACCGGGGCTCCAAAAGCGTTTTGAGCAACACAGAGCATATGAGATGTTCGAAGAGCTGAAAATGGTTTTCCAAGCTCATGCCCAGGTCGAGAGATATGAAGTCTCCGACAAGTTCTTCAGTTGTAAGATGGAGGAAAATAGTTCTGTCAGTGAGCACATACTCAAAATGTCTGGGTTACACAACCGCTTGACTCAGCTGGGAGTTAATCTCCCGGATGACGCGGTCATTGACAGAACCCTTCAGTCGCTTCCACCAAGCTACAAGAGCTTTGTGATGAACTTCAATATGCAGGGGATGGAAAAGACCATTCCTGAGGTATATTCAATGCTGAAATCAGCGGAGGTGGAGATCAAAAAGGAACATCAAGTGTTGATGGTGAATAAAACCACTAAGTTCAAGAAAGGCAAGGGTAAGAAGAACTTTAAGAAGGACGGCAAGCGAGTTGCCGCGCCCGGTAAGCCAATTGCCGGGAAGAAGCCAAAGAATGGACCCAAGCCTAAGACTGAGTGCTTTTATTGCAAGGGAAGTGGTCACTGGAAGCGAAACTGCCCCAAGTACTTGGCGGACAAGAAGGCCGGCAACACCAAAGGTATATGTGATATACATGTTATTGATGTGTACCTTACCAGCACTCGAAGTAGCTCCTGGGTATTTGATACCGGTGCGGTTGCTCATATTTGTAACTCAAAGCAGGAGCTATGGAATAAACGGAGACTGGCAAAGGACGAGGTGACGATGCGCGTTTGGAATGGTTCCAAGGTCGATGTGATCGCCGTCGGCATGCTACCTCTACATTTACCTACGGGATTAGTTTTAAACCTCAATAATTGTTATTTAGTGCCAGCTTTGAGCATGAACATTGTATCAGGATCTCGTTTAATTCGAGATGGCTACTCATTTAAATTCGAGAATAATGGTTGTTCTATTTATATGAGAGATATGTTTTATGGTCATGCCCCGCTGGTTAATGGTTTATTCTTAATGAATCTCGAACGTAGTGTTACACATATTCATAGTGTGAATACCAAAAGATGTAAGGTTGATAATGATAGTCCCACATACTTGTGGCACTGCCGTCTTGGTCACATTGGTGTCAAACGCATGAAGAAGCTCCATGCAGATGGACTTTTGGAGTCTCTTGATTACGAATCATTTGACACGTGCGAACCATGCCTCATGGGTAAGATGACCAAGACTCCGTTCTTCGGAACAATGGAGCGAGCAACCAACTTATTGGAAATCATACATACTGATGTGTGCGGTCCAATGAGTGTTGAGGCTCGCGGCGGCTATCGTTATGTTCTCACTCTCACTAATGACTTAAGTGGATATGGGTATGTCTACCTAATGAAACACAAGTCTGAGACCTTTGAAAAGTTCAAGGAATTTCAGAGTGAGGTTGAGAATCAACGTGACAGAAAAATAAAGTTCTTACGATCAGATCGTGGAGGGGAATATTTGAGTCAAGAATTTGGCACACACTTAAGGAAATGTGGAATAGTTTCACAACTCACGCCTCCTGGAACACCTCAGCGAAATGGTGAGTCCGAACGTCGTAATCGCACGCTATTGGATATGGTGCGATCTATGATGTCTCTTACCGATCTACCGCTCTCATTTTGGGGCTATGCTTTAGAGACTGCCGCATTCACTTTAAATAGGGCTCCGTCGAAATCCGTTGAGACGACACCGTATGAATTATGGTTTGGGAAGAAACCTAAGCTGTCGTTTCTAAAAGTTTGGGGATGAGATGCTTATGTCAAGAAACTTCAACCTGAAAAGCTCGAACCCAAGTCGGAGAAATGCGTCTTCATAGGATACCCTAAGGAAACCATTGGGTATACCTTCTACCTCAGATCCGAAGGCAAGGTCTTTGTTGCTAAGAACGGATCCTTTCTGGAGAAAGAGTTTCTCTCGAAAGAAGTAAGTGGGAGGAAGGTAGAGCTTGATGAAGTACTGCCTCTTGAAGCGGAATGTAGCGCAGCTCAGGAAAATGTTCCTGTGGTGCATGCACCGACTAGAGAGGAAGTTAATGATGATGATGATCAAGGTACTTCGGATCAAGCTCCTACTGAACTTCGTAGGTCCACAAGGACACGTTCCGCGCCAGAGTGGTACGGCAACCCTGTCTTGGAAATCATGTTGTTAGACAACGGTGAACCTTCGAACTATGAAGAAGCAATGGCGGGCCCAGATTCCGACAAATGGCTAGAAGCCATGAAATCCGAGATAGGATCCATGTATGAAAACGAAGTATGGACTTTGACTGACTTGCCCGATGATCGGCGAGCCATAGAAAATAAATGGATCTTTAAGAAGAAGACAGACGCGGATGGTAATGTGACCATCTATAAGGCTCGACTTGTCGCTAAGGGTTATCGACAAGTTCAAGGGGTTGACTACGATGAGACTTTCTCACCCATAGCAAACCTGAAGTCCGTCCGAATCATGTTAGCAATTGCCGCATTCTATGATTATGAGATATGGCAAATGGACGTCAAAACGGCATTCCTTAACGGCTTTCTTAAGGAAGAATTGTATATGATGCAGCCGGAAGGTTTTGTCGATCCTAAGAATGCTAACAAGGTATGCAAGCTCCAGCGCTCCATCTATGGGCTGGTGCAAGCATCTTGGAGTTGGAACATTCGATTTGATGAGATGATCAAAGCGTTTGGGTTTACACAGACTTATGGAGAAGCCTGTGTTTACAAGAAAGTGAGTGGGAGCTCTATAGCATTTCTCATATTATATGTGGATGACATACTGTTGATGGGAAATGATATAGAATTCTTGGGAAGCATAAAGGCCTACTTGAACAAGTGTTTTTCAATGAAGGACCTTGGAGAAGCTGCTTATATATTAGGCATCAAGATCTATAGAGATAGATCAAGACGCCTCATTGGTCTGTCACAAAGTACGTACCTTGACAAGATATTGAAGAAGTTCAATATGGATCAGTCCAAGAAGGGGTTCTTGCCTGTATTGCAAGGTGTGCAATTGAGCACGGCTCAATGCCCGACCACGGCAGAAGATAGAGAAAAGATGAGTGTCGTCCCCTATGCCTCGGCCGTAGGGTCTATTATGTATGCCATGCTGTGTACCAGACCTGATGTAAACCTTGCCGTAAGTTTGGTAGGAAGGTACCAAAGTAATCCCGGCATGGAACACTGGACAGCGGTCAAGAATATCCTGAAGTACCTGAAGAGGACTAAGGATATGTTTCTCGTTTATGGAGGTGACGAAGAGCTCGTCGTAAAGGGTTACGTCGATGCTAGCTTCGACACAGATCTGGATGACTCTAAGTCACAAACCGGATACGTGTATATTTTGAATGGTGGGGCAGTAAGCTGGTGCAGTTGCAAGCAAAGCATTGTGGCGGGATCTACATGTGAAGCAGAATACATGGCGGCCTCAGAGGCAGCACAAGAAGCAATCTGGGTGAAGGAGTTCATTACTGACCTAGGAGTTATTCCCAATGCGTCGGGCCCGATGACTCTCTTCTGTGACAACACTGGAGCTATTGCCCTTGCCAAGGAGCCCAGGTTTCACAGGAAGACCAGGCATATCAAGCGTCACTTCAACTCCATTCGTGAAAATGTTCAAAATGGAGACATAGATATTTGTAAAGTACATACGGACCTGAATGTAGCAGATCCGTTGACTAAACCTCTCCCTAGAGCAAAACATGATCAACACCAGAACTCTATGGGTGTTCGATTCATCACAATGTAACTAGATTATTGACTCTAGTGCAAGTGGGAGACTGTTGGAAATATGCCCTAGAGGCAATAATAAAATGGTTGTTATTATATTTCCTTGTTCATGATAATTGTCTATTGTTCATGCTATAATTGTGTTATCCGGAAATCGTAATACATGTGTGAATACATTGACCACAACATGTCCCTAGTGAGCCTCTAGTTGACTGGCTCGTTGATCAACCGATAGTCATGGTTTCCTGACTATGGAAATTGGATGTCATTGATAACGGGATCACATCATTAGGAGAATGATGTGATGGACAACACCCAATCCTAAGCATAGCACAAGATCGTGTAGTTCGTTTGCTAGAGCTTTTCCAAATGTCAAGTATCATTTCCTTAGACCATGAGATTGTGCAACTACCGGATACCATAGGAGTGCTTTGGGTGTGCCAAACGTCACAACGTAACTGGGTGGCTATAAAGGTGCACTACGGGTATCTCCGAAAGTGTCTGTTGGGTTGGCACGAATCGAGACTGGGATTTGTCACTCCGTATGACGGAGACGTATCTCTGGGCCCACTCGGTAATGCATCATCATAATGAGCTCAATGTGACCAAGTGTTTGGTCACGGGATCATGCATTACGGTACGAGTAAAGTGACTTGCCGGTAACGAGATTGAACAAGGTATTGGGATACCGACGATCGAATCTCGGGCAAGTAACGTACCGATTGACAAAGGGAATTGTATACGGGATTGATTGAATCCTCGACATCGTGGTTCATCCGATGAGATCATCATGGAACATGTGGGAGCCAACATGGGTATCCAGATCCCGCTGTTGGTTATTGACCGGAGAGTCGTCTCGGTCATGTCTGCATGTCTCCCGAACCCGTAGGGTCTACACACTTAAGATTCGGTGACGCTAGGGTTGTAGAGATATTAGTATGCGGAAATCTGAATTTGTTCGGAGTCCCGGATGAGATCCCAGACGTCACGAGGAGTTCCGGAATGGTCCGGAGGTGAAGAATTGTATATAGGAAGTCCAGTTTCGGCCACCGGGAAAGTTTCGGGGGTCACCGGTATTGTACCGGGACCACCGGAAGGGTCCCGGGGGTCCCCCGGGTGGGGCCACCTATCCCGGAGGCCCCATGGGCTGAAGTGGGAGGGAACCAGCCCCTGGTAGGCTGGTGCGCCCCCCTTGGGCTTCCCCCTGCGCCTAGGGTTGGAAACCCTAGGGGTGGGGGGCGCCCCACTTGGCTTGGGGGGCAAGCCACCCCTCCTTGGAGATTGGATCTCGTAGGGTCGGCGCCCCCCAGGGGCCCTATATAAAGAGGGGGGAGGGAGGGTAGCCGCACCCAAGCCCCTGGTGCCTCCCTCTCCCTCCCGTGACACCTCTCCCTCTCGCTGAGCTTGGCGAAGCCCTGCCGAGATCCCCGCTGCTTCCACCACCACGCCGTCGTGCTGCTGGATCTCCATCAACCTCTCCCTCCCCTTGCTAGATCAAGAAGGAGGAGACGTCTTCCCCAACCGTACGTATGTTGAACGCGGAGGTGCCGTCCGTTCGGCGCTTGGTCATTGGTGATTTGGATCACGACAAGTACGACCCCATCAACCCCGTTCACTTGAACGCTTCCGCCCGCGATCTACAAGGGTATGTAGATGCACTCTTTTCCCTCTCGTTGCTAGAAGACTCCATCGATTGTTCTTGGTGATGCGTAGAAATTTTTTAATTTCTGCAACGATCTCCAACAGACAGAGGGTGGCCCCCCTCTGGTGCTTTCTTCGCCCAATATTTTTTATAAATTCCAAAATTGACTTTCGTGGAGTTTCAGGACTTTTGGAGTTGTGCAGAATATGTCTCTAATATTTTGCTCCTTTTCCAGCCGAGAATCCAGCTGCTGACATTCTCCCTCTTCAAGTAAACCTTGTAAAATAAGATAGAAAAGGCATAAGTATTGTGACATAATGTGAAGTAACAACCCATAATGCGATAAATATCGATATAAAAGCATGATGCAAAATGGACGTATCACATACTAACAAGCAACCATGTCTTTCAAAATATCAACACTAAAGCAAGTTATCCCTAGCCCATCATGCTCAATCATTGATCCATTCATGAAACACACTCGAATATTAGCTACACCCAATGCTCAAATACGATCATAGTGCCCCTTAGTTGGTGCTTTATAAGAGAAGATGGAGACTCAAATTCAAAATAAAAATTGCATAAGTAAAAGAAAGGCCCTTCGCCGAGGGAAGTAGTGATTTGTAGAGGTGAGAGAGCTCAAAGCTTAAATTGAGAGATAAAATTATTTTTGAGAGGCATACTTTTCCAACCAACCAAAATGACTTGGAGCATCCCAACACTTTCCATTCTAGATACATCATAGGCGGTTCCCAAACAGAAAATAAAGTTTATTCCTTTTTCCACCATAACTTTCACTTTCCATGGCTAGCCGTATCCACAGGTGCCTTCCATACCAACACTTTCCAAGGAATTTATTATTTGACAACATAAAGTAAATTCATTTTTCATTTCGGGACTAGGCATCCCAAATACCTTTGTCGTACTCTCGTGCAATGACAAGTGAATAAACACTCATCGTGAGAATAACACATCTAGCATGGAAAATATTGGCTACCCTTTACTGCCTCGCGAGTAGTAGAGCACAAAAAAGAGAAATTTATTTTGAACGTTAGAGATGGCACATGCAAATTTTCTTAGAACGACATAGAAATACCGCATATTGGTAGGTATAGTGGACTCATATGGCAAAACTAGTTTAAAGGCTTTTGGATGCACAAGTAGTGATCATACTTACTGCAAAATGAAGGCTAGCAAAAAGATTGAGAAGCGACCAACCAAAAAGCGAAAAATCTCGTACCCAAGCATTGAGCATAAGTAACACCGAATAATGCACCATAAGTAGGATATAAATTTCATTGTATAACTATTGACTTTTGTGCTTGCATAGGGAATCACAAACCTTAACATCAATATTCTTACTAAAGCACAATTACTCATCAACATGACTCACATATCATATCGTCACATCTCAAAACCTTTACTAAGAATCAAGTTTATTTTGTCCAATGATCTTCATGGAAGTTTTTATTATATCCTCCTTGGATATCTATCACTTTGGGACTATCTTCATATGTTGCTTTTGGTAAGCTCAAACTAATATAAGTGAAGATCATGAGCATAATTTTTTCTTTCTCTCAAATTAATCTAAGTGAAGCAAGAGAGAATTTCTTCAAAATTTACTAACTCCCAAATTAATCTAAGTGAAGGATGAGAGCATTTCTTCAAAATTAAAAAAGCACACCATGCTCAAAAAGATATAAGTGAAGTACTAGAGCAAGTCCATGGCTCTAAAAATTTAAGTGAAGCATAGGAGCAAGCATAGCATAATTTTTGGCTCTCTAATAAGGGTGTGTCCAGAAATGATTCGACACTTAAACACAAAGAAAAACAAGAAAATACTCATATCATACAAGTAGCTCCAAGCAAAACTCATATCATGTGACGAATAAAAATATAGTTTCAAGTAAAATACCGATGGTCGTTAGAAGAAAGCGGGGATGCCACTCGGGGGCATCCCCAAGCTTAGTTGCTTGCTAATTTTTTGAATATTATCTTGGGGTGCCTCGGGAATCACCAAGCTTAGACTTTTGCTTATCCTTATTCCTTCATCCATCGTAAGATAACCCAAAACTTGAAAACTTCAATCACACAAAACTCAAAAAAAAAACCTTCGTGAGATCCGTTAGTATAAGAAACCAAACCACTACTACAAGTACTGTAGAAAACCTATTCTTATTTTGTTTTTGAATTATATAAACTGTATTCCAACTTTTCTATGGCAAAAACTAATTAAAGAAAACCACAGAATCATCAAAACAAGCACACAACGCAAAGAAAACAGAATCTGTCAAAAACAGAACAGTCTGTAGCAATCTGAAAATTTCGAATACTTATGTAACTCCAAAAATTATGATATACATTGGTGGACGTGAGGAATTTGTCTATTAATTCTCTGCAAAAAGAATCAACTTAAAAGCACTCTTCTGTAAAAAATGACAAGGAATCTCGTGAGAGCAAAAGTTTTTGTTTTTCAGCAAGATCAAATAAACTTTCACCCAAGTCTTCCCAAAGGCATTGCTTGGCACAAACACTAATTAAAACACAATCATAACATTAGCATAATTTTTCTAACACTCAAGAACAGAAAGCAAAAGGCAAAAATAAATTTTATTCATTGGGTTGCCTCCCAACAAGCGCTATCGTTTTACGCCCCTAGCTAGGCATAATATTTCAATGATGCTCACATAAAAGATAGTAATTGAAATACGAAGAGAGCATCATGTAGTATATGGAAAGCAAATTTAACTCTAACATACTTCCTATGCATAGGAATTTAATATGAAAACAAATTAGCAAGACAAGCAAGATCTAGCATATGCAAGGAAGAAGAAAGAAACAATAGGAATCTCAACATGAAGAGAAGTAACCTAGTGACATGAAGATTTCCACAACCATATTTCCCTCTCTCATAATAATTATATGTGGGATCATATTCGAATTCAACAATATAGCTATCATTTAACATATTTTCTACATGATCCACATGCATGGAAAGTTGACACTCTTCCAAAATAGTGGGATTAACATTAACTAAAGTCATGCCCTCTCCAAACCCACTTTTATCAAAAAAATCATAAGATTGAACATTCTCCAAAGTAGTGGGATCTAAAGTTGACACTCTTCCAAACCCACTTTCAATATTATTGCAAGCACTATTATCAATCTCATATTTATCATGGGGCTTAAATAAATTTTCAAGATCATAAGAAGAATCACCCCAATCATGATCATTGCAATAAGTAGTGGACATAGCAAAATTAGCATCCCCAAGCTTGGGGTTTTGCATATTATTAGCACAATTGACATTAATAGAATTTATAGTAAAATCATTTCAATCATGATTTTCATTCAAAGAGCTATCATGAATCACTTCATAAATTTCTTCATCACAATTTTCAGATTCACGAATCTCAAGCAAAACTTCATATAGATAATCTAGTGTACTCAAATCACTAGCAATTTGTTCATGATAATTGGATCTCTTAAAAAGATTAGCAAGTGGATGAGATTCCATATACAGAGATATTTAGCAAGCAAATATGCAAGCAAATAGAAGACACATGGCGCACAAGCAAACAAGAGATCTGACGAGAAAACGGCGAACGAAAAAGAGAGCGAATAAAACGGCAAATTTTTGTGAAGTATGGAGAGGAAAACGAGAGGCAAATGGCAAATAATGTAAATTACAAGGAGACGAGATTTGTGATTAGGAACCTCGTTATGTTGAAGATCCTCCCCGCCAACGGCGCTAGAAATTCCTTTGGATGTCTCTTGAAGCTACGTCGGTATTTCCCCAAAGAGGAAGGGATGATGCAGCACAGCGGCGGTAGGTATTTCCCTCAGATATGAAACCAAGGTTACCGAACCAGTAGGAGAATCAAGCAACACAACGTAAACAGCCCCTGCACACAAATAACAACACCTCGCAACCCGACGTGTTAAAGGGGTTGTCAATCCCTTTCGGGGTACGGCGCCTCAAGATAGGCAAAGGACGTGAGGTAAATTTGTAGTAGATTGATAGATCGAACGCCAAATAAAATAAATAAGAATAAATTGCAGCAAGGTATTTTTGTATTTTTGGTTTAATAGATCTGAAAATAAATGCAAGAGAAAATAGATCGCAAAGGCAAATATGATGAAAAGAGACCTGGGGACTGTAGGTTTCACTAGTGGCTTCTCTCAAGAAAAATAGCAAACGGTGGGAAAACAATTACTGTTGGTCAATTGATAGAACTTCAAATAATTATGACAATATCCAGGCAATGATCATTATATAGGCATCACGTCCAAGATTAGTAGACCGACTCCTTCCTGCATCTACTACTATTACTCCACACATCGACCGCTATCCAGCATGCATCTAGTGTATTAAGTTCATGAGAAAACGGAGTAATGCAATAATAACGATGACATGATGTAGACGAGATCCGTTTATCTATTGCGGGATATATAGATCTCATCTTATTATCCTTAGTAGCAACAATACATACGTGTGGGTTCCCTTTCTGTCACCGGGATCAAGCACTGTAAGATCGAACCCACTACAAAGCACCTCTTCCCATTGCAAGATAAATAGGTCAAGTTGGCCAAACAAAGCCCAAAATATCGGAGAAGAAATATGAGGCTATAAGAGATCATGCATATAAGAGATCAAAGAAACTCAAATAACTTCCGTGGATAAAAACATAGATCTGGTCATAATAAACTCAAAGTTCATAGGATCCCAACAAACACACCGCCAAAAGACTTACATCATATGGATCTCCAAGAGACCATTGTATTGATAATAAAGAGAGAGAGAGAGGAAGCCATCTAGCTACTAACTACGGACCCGTAGGTCTACAAAGAACTACTCACACATCATCGGAGAGGCACCAATGGAAGTGGTGAACCCCACCCTTCGTGATGGTGTCTAGATTGGATCTGGTGGTTCTGGACTCTGCGGCAGCTGGATGAATATTTCGTCGACTCCCCTAGGGTTTCTGGAATATTGGGGTATTTATAGAGAAAAGAGGCGGTCCAGGGGGCACCCGAGGTGGGCACAACCCACCAGGGCGCGCTTGGGCCTCCTGGCGCGCCCTGGTGGGTTGTCCCCTCCTCGGGACTCCCCCTAGGTGCAACCAGGGACCAAATTCTTCCTTTTGGTCCATAAAAAATCATCGTGAAGTTACGTGGCATTTGGACTCCGTCTGATATTGATTTCCTGCGATGTAAAAAACATGCAGAAAATAGCAACTGACACTTGGCACTATGTCAATAGGTAGTACCAAAAAATGATATAAATTGACTATAAAATGACTATAAAACATCCAAGAAATAATATAACAGCATGGAACAATAAAAAATTATAGATACGTTGGAGACGTATCAAGGTGAAACTATAAGCCCCTATCTTTCTTTGTTTCCAGTTGAAAGGTTTTGCTGATGTGTACGAGGTGAGTGTTAGCAATTATAGAAGACTAAATGATGGTTGAGTATGTGGACTTGCCTAAAGGCTCCGATACGTGACCCTTCCTGAAAAGATGATGAATTGTTGTTGCAGAGTTGACTGAGAACATAGTTTGTTGGTTTCCAATAGAGTTTATGCTTTATACTTCGATGTTGTGATGAATTGTCACTTGTTCATGAGAAGTCTATGAGAAAAGTGTTATGATAAAAGTTTTATATTAAAGTTTGTTGCTGTTATAATAAGTCACATAAGCTGAAACTCCCCGAGGATTTCAAGGCATGTGGACATGTTTTTCGATTTTGGTTTTCGCTTGAGGACAAGCGAGGTCTAAGCTTGGGGGAGCTGATACGTCCATTTTGCATCATGTTTTCCTACTGTTATTTATGTTGTTTTATTGTATAATAATGCTTTTTGGAGTAATTCTAATACCTTTTCTCTCATAATATGCAAGGTATGCACCAAGGGGGAGAATTCTGGCAGCTGGAAATCTGGACCTAAAAAAGCTATGTCAAGCTACCTATTCCGCACAACTCCAAATGAGCTGAAACTCCCCGAGGATTTTTTATGGAATATTTAAGGAACATCGGAGCAAATATGTACCAGAGGAGGGCCACCAGGTGGGCACAACCCACCTGGGCACGCCAGGAGGCCCAAGCGCGCCCTGGTGCGTGCTGCCCTCCTCAGCTCACCTTCGGTGCCCATCTTCTGGTATATAAGTCATTTTGACCTAGAAAAAAATAAGGGGAGGACATTCGGGATGAAGCGTCGCCGCCTCGAGGCGGAACTTGGGCAGGAGCACTTTTGCCCTCCGGCGGAGCGATTCCGCCAGAGGAACTTCCCTCCCGGAGGGGGAAAATCATCGTCATCATCATCACCAACAACTCTCCCATCTTGGGGAGGGTTATCTTCATCAACATCTTCATAGCACCAACTCCTCTCAAACCCTAGTTCATCTCTTGTGTTCAATCTTTGTATCAAAACTATAGATTCGTGCCCGTGGGTGACTAGTAGTGTTGATTACATCTTGTAGTTGATTACTATATGGTTTATTTGGTGGAAGATTATATGTTCAGATCCATTATGCTATTCAATACCCCTCTGATCTTGAGCATGTTTATCATTCGTGAGTAGTTACTTTCGTTCTTCTATCAATTGCTTAGCATTAATTTGTTCACCCACCGTATTATTTTCTATCTTGAGAGAAGCCTCTAGTGAAACCTATAGCCCCGGGTCTCTTTTCCATCATATAAGTTCTCTTTTCCATCATATAAGTTCTCTTTTCCATCATACAAGTTTCCGATCTACAATACAAGTTTCTGATCTACTATTCTTGTAATCTTTTACTTCCGATCTATAAATCAAAAATACCAAAAATATTTACTTTATCATTTATCTATCTCTATCAGATCTCAGTTTTGCAAGTAACCGTGAACGGATTGGCAACCCCTTTATCGCGTTGGGTGCAAGTTTGTTTGATTGTTTGCGCAGGTATTCGGTGATTTTTGCGTTGTCTCCTACTGGAGTGATACCTTGGTTCTCAAACTAAGGGAAATACTTATCTCTGCTTTGCTGCATCACCCATTCCTCTTCAAGCGAAAAACCAATGCAAGCTAAAGAAGTAGCACGTATCGTGATGAGGCGGGTGGCGGAGGAGGAGTACGCGTGAATATCTCTCTTGTTCTCATGCTCATACATGTGGGGAAACATCCTCCCTTATAAGGAGGTTCAATTCCCAGCAAACTAGCAATGTGGGACTAAACTTTTAGTCTCACCTCTTGCCTTGCATGGATGGTCTAAGTGGGCCTCTAAGATTTACTAGGAATTTTGAAATGGCTATTGGGCTGCCCCGAAATAGACCAAATTCCAGCAATCCCCCACTATGTCCCAAAGGCACATAAAATTTTCCTTTGGTTCCAAAACAATGATTTATATACTGGTACTGCAATGGAGACTGTTAAGTTGAACTTCCACCTAGAACTCTATGCTACACTAGTAAGCAACTTAAACAGTGGACTAGGCCTTGAACTGCAAGTTTTCTATGAATCTAGCTTCACACAAAGCCTTGAACAATACTAGGCTACCGTGGGACTTCCCCGCAGGTGGAGCTTATGCGATATACTCCGAGGCCTTTCATGAGTTTACTAGAGAGCACCCTACTCTCATAGATTATGACGTTTAACAATCAGACTCATATAGGTGCGTTCTTTAAAAGATGTTCTATAGGACAAGATCTCTGCTTAAATAAGCCACTTAGAACACATTAAGATATACATCAACCTACCATGCAAATTAGGAGAGTATTGCATCTTCATGGAGTGGTATTGTTAGCAGTAAGGACACTCTCCTCTTAGTTGACCAACAGCTTGTCTTCCACATCTAATTCACGGGATCTCTGATTACATAAACTAGGTTACCACTGTGAACAACTCATATTGTGGGTCTCATACCCATCTCCTTCGATGCATTATCTATCACATTATGTGATAGACCCTTAGTAAAAGGATTTGCCAAATTTTTAGATGTTTGGATGTAATCCAATGCAATAACTCTGGAGTTCTCATTTCTCTGACAGATTTTAACCTTCTTTGATTATGTATTGATGACTTCATGTTATCCTTTGAGCTACTCACTTTCATGATCACAGTTTGATTGTCACAGTTCATAAGGATACCTGGTACAGGTTTCTCAACAACCGACAAGTCATTCAAGAGCCGATGAAGCCAATCTGCTTCGACCGTAGCTGTATCTAGTGTTGTGAGTTCTGCTTCTATTGTTGACCTCATTAAGATGGCCTGCTTGCAAGACTTCCAAGAAATAGCGCCACCTCCATGAGTGAATACATAACCGCTCGTGGCCTTTATCTCATCAGCATCTTAGATCCAGTTTGAGTCACTATATCCTTCAAGCACCTTTGGGTACCTAGTGTAGTGAATTCCATACTTCGCAGTGCCTTTAAAATAACGCATAACTCTATCTAGAGCTTTCCAATTATGATCTCCTGGTTTTGAAACAAATCGGCTCAGTTTGCTAACAGTAAAAGAGATGTCAGGTCTTGCAGCACTTGCTAAATACATAAGCGAGCCAATAATCTGAGAATATTTCAATTGATCTCTAACAATTCTTCGAAGCAGCATGCTAGCATCATATGGTGTCGGAGAGGGTTTGCAGTAATTATAGCCAAAGTGACCTGAGATCTTTTCCACATAGTGAGATTGAAGCAATGTAATCCCACCATCATCTCTTAATAGCTTGATGTTCAAAATAACATCACCCACTCCTAAATCCTTCATCTCAAAACAACGAGATAGGAAATCCTTGACCTCCTTAATAACATTTAGATTTGTTTCAAAAATCAATATGTCATCAACATACAAGCAAAGGATAACTCCCTCTCCCCAACCATGGCGACAGTACACACATTTGTTAGCTTCATTTACAACAAAGCCTACGGATGTTAAAGTTCTTTCAAACTTCTCATGCCATTGCTTAGGTGTTTGCTTAAGTCCATACAAAGACTTCAATAATTTGCACAACTTTCCTTCTTGACCGTCCACTATAAACCCATCTGGTTGTTCCATGTAAATTTTCTCGTCCAACTCTGCATTTAGGAAAGCTATCTTAACATCCATTTGATGAACGAGAAGACCATGTGAGGCGGCTAGTGAAAGTAGTACTCGAATGGTGGTCAATCGAGCCACAGGTGAGTAAGTATCAAAGAAGTCTTTACCTTCCTTTTGGGTATAACCCTTGGCCACGAGTCGTGCCTTGTACTTCTCAATAGTACCATCAGGCCTAAGCTTCTACTTGAATACCCATTTGCATCCTACAGGTTTGCGCCCATAAGGATGATCAGCGATCTCCCATGTTTCATTTGCCAAGATGGAATCCATCTCAGTACGGACCACTTTCTTCCAGTAGTCTGCATCTTCAAATGCATAGGCCTCTGAAATAGATCTGGGAGTGTCATCTACGAGATACACAAGAAAATCATCACCAAAGGACTTTGCAGTACACTATCTCTTTCTCCTTTTAGGAGTCTCATTATTGTCCTCCACAGGATCTTCAAGATGTTGCACCGGAATGGTAGGTTCAGAAATTTTAACTAAGTCCTGACTCGACGAGCTAGGCACCTCCTGATTTGATGAGCTAGCCATATTCTTCATGGGAAAGATATCTTCAAAGAAAATCACATCATTCGACTCCATGATTGTACCGACATGCATGTCAGATACCTCAGATTTTTACAATCAATAATCAATAACCAATGCTATGAAATTTATATCCCAGGAAAACACAATCCACAGTTGATGGCCATTTGATTGCAGAGATAAAAGTTCTTCTGGAAGATAGGGTAGTTACTCATGTAAATATCTCTCGTGAACAAAACAGGGTTGCAGATTGTTTAGCGAATTTTGGACGTAGCGGGGATAGCACTGCGTGTTGGCTTAACCAACCGCCCACTTGTATTGCTGAACTAGTCGTTGACGATTGTAACCCTATGAATTTGGAATAAATACCCTACTTTTCATTGCAAAAAAAAAATGAAACCAAATTGGGACTAATTGGTTGCATGGGAACAATGGATTCTTACCAAAAAAACCTTTGGTGAGCTACCTATCTGTAGGCAACGAAATCAAATCAGTATTATATAGTTGCTTGAAACACTGGAGGTTCGAGGAAGCGAAGACATCTAGTGCAATTATGTGGCATGCGGGGAGTAGAAGAGACACGGACATGAAGCACAAGAGAATGAGAATGAGAAAATACTATCATTTGGGCTCTCAGAATCAGAAGATCGCATTAATAACATGTGAAGTCTAACCAAATGGTTGGACAGGGACTCATGCTGGACGTCTGGGGTGGCTCGGATGATGTCAAGACATATACAGATAACAAAACAAACATAGGATGGCGTGACTGCTTTAGAGTGCACTCAAAATAGTTAATGGTTATTTATGGCAGGCTGCATATGCGCAGGAAGAGGTAGTGGGAGCATGCGCAGGAAGAGTTGGAAAAACGTTTTTACATGTTAGTCCTACTTGATGATGTGGATAGGCTGGTAAATAAGATAGTATAGCAAAAGAAACCTAGAATGGTGTGGCTATGACCAAATAGTTGATAGTTATTTTATGTCAGGCTGCATGCGCATGAAGAGTTAGTGAGAGCATGTGCATGAATAGTTAGTGGAAAAGCGTTTTTTACCCGGCCACGTGGCGGCAACCGCGCCGCTGCAGACCACAACCACACAGCGCCCCCGTTGGACCACCGCCACCACCCCACGTCGCCCCGCCGTCCACCAGTGGCCAAAAATGATGGAATCTGTCCGGAGATGTGCGAGCACGCGACCGCTCGATTTGAAGCTCTTCGCAACCACCGCACCACAGACGTTGCCCAAGTTGTCGACGTTCTGCCACCAGGCTCCACCGTCGACCCCCCAAGGACGTGCTACCGCGTAGCTAGGCCCCGCCAGAGCCTAGCGCCACCACTCGACCGACCACACCCGCGCCAGCCATGGTGCACAAGCAGAAGAGAAGAGAGGGCCCCATTGCCGCCTATGCCGGCCGGGCTTCGCCCGGCGACACCACTGGGCGGTGGCAAGGGAGGGGCGGGGTGTGGTGGTGGGTTAAGGTCCCCCCCTCCCCGCCGGCGCTCGCGGGAGCACCGCGGGAGGGAACGCATGCCCTTGCGCCCAAAACTCTTATATATTAAATCAGTTTTTGTTTTCGTAACTCGCACTTATTGATTTCTGTTTTGGAAACTTAGGGGAGAGTTGGGATATGCATGCAACGGTGCTTCATCCACCTTCCATACGGGCTCACATCTGATGATCACGGACTGGTCTGACGGCATATGCTAGAAATCAATAGTCTGATCCCTAGTAACTATTCCTTTCTTTTTTTAAACGAGTTCTACAGAGTTATGGTTCAATATTACTAGAAAAAAAAGGGCGCCCTGCCCTTTTTTAACCAATGCCGAATCGACAACCTATGTATGAAAAAGAGAAATTTTTTGAATTTGAAGAAAAAAAACTGACTTTATTCTTCCCTAAATTGTACGTAAACGACACGACTATTTTTTGAGGAATAATAAAGTCTGATTATGTGATGAAGTTAGAAGTTAAGTTCACACAAGTGTTGACTTGGACTGACTAGTGGATTGTGGCGCTGACACCCCGAAGAAGAGGAAAAGCGCCGGCCCGAGAGAGCAGATCCTTCCCCTTACCGGCGAGGCGGCGGCGTCGGCGGCCTGAGAAGATAAGCCAGCAACCGCATCGGCATCGCCGTCTCCTTACCCGTCCACAAGGTGTGATCTCCCTCCCGCCCCCCAGCACCAAAACCCGAGCACCAAAATAATAATCTGCAAATGGAAGAAAGAAAAATGCATTTCGAAACATCTGAACCACAAGCATTTCGGTGCATCGAGAGTTAAGAGAGCTTGTTGTTTTCATTTCCTGCTAACATCCGTTGGCTGTTAATCTATCTTATGTTCTGAATGTACAGAGTTGCTTCACATAATAAAAAAATTCTTCTTGTGCTGCCTACGACTCCCTGCGTTCCTAAATATTTGTCTTTCTAAAGATTTCAACAAGTGACTACATACGAAGCAAAGTGAGTGAATCTACACTTCAAAATATGTCTACATACATCCGTATGTTGTAGTTCATTTGAAATGTCTAGAAAGACAAATATTTGGGAACGGAGGGAGTATTAGCTTATTCTGAATGTGAAGTTGTGAACACACCGTGACGACCCACCAGAATGTAATCAGATCAAGTTTGTTATTTATGTGCGATAACGAGTTTTGCTTGGTTGATATGCATATGTTTCATCGGTAAAAAGATGGTATATTTGTCCATGGTTCTCATTCCCGGTGCACAACAAGTTTCTTTGATACATGGGCATAGACATATACTTATATAAATATAATTAACATGCAGAATGTCATCTGCTTATCCAGGGTTCAAATTAACACACTACCTGTCTAAGCGGCTTACAGTTCTAAGTCGTTGCCTCTTTTACCGAAAAAGGCTTTCGCCCTGCTTTATATATAAAGCACCGATCTACAATCACCCAGTATAAACGCATGCCACCACAACACACGCACACACCCAGGACAGGATATATAGGCAATGAGCGCAGCAACACTGAAAGATTGGATGAAGCGTATGCCTCTGGCAGGGACGCGTTGCATGTTATATAGGCCAACAGGTTTACAAGATTTGGTAGTTCGGTTGTATTGGATTGATCCTCAAGAAAAGCTATACAAAGAGATGAGGATGAATCCTAACAACTGCAACTACCTGATTACAATGACTCACGCAACACGTTATCCTACCGGACGTATATACGGTTTATATTCATACCGTATATACATGTTACAATATATTCTAACACGCCCCCTCAATCACAACTTCACCAAGTTGAGATTGCTCTTAAAATCTTCCAATTTCCGTCATGATAAGGCCTTGGTAAACCCATCAGCAACTTGATCACCTGTGGGTATAAAACGAATATCCAATAGCTTGCTAGCTACTCTCTCTCGAACAAAATGATAGTCAACTTCTATATGTTTAGTTCTTGCATGGAACACTGGATTTGCTGACAGATATGTGGCACCAATGTTGTCACATCAAAGACGAGCAACTGGCGAATCAGCAACTCCAAGTTCACGCAGAAGAGTTTGGACCCAAATAATCTCAACAGTTGCATTAGCTAATGATTTGTACTCTGCCTCGGTACTTGATCTTGAAACAGTAGCCTGCTTACGCGCACTCCAAGAAATCAAGTTGGGACCAAAAAACACACAGAAACCTCATGTTGATCTTCTGTCATCAGGACATCCTGCCCAATCAGCATCTGAGAAGGCACTAACAATACTGCAAGCTGACTTGGTGAATTTTAGGCCTGTACTCATGGTACCTTTAAGATATCTCAAAATCCTTTTAACTGCTGTCATGTGTTGAGAGGTAGGAGAATGCAAATATTGACAAACTTTGTTTACTGGGAAACAAATATCAGGTCTTGTTAATGTCAAATATTGCAAAGCACCTACCATACTTTTATACCTTGTTGACTCTTCGGCCCCCAAAGGTTCTCCTTCTTCTTTTGACAACTTTTCAGATGTTGAGAGAGGCATGTTTGAAATCTTGCAATTTATCATACCTGCACGTTTCAATATATCCATGACATATTTTTCTTGGGTCAGAAGAATGCCATCTTTCACCTTTTTGACTTCAATTCCCAAGAAATAATGTAGATCTCCTAGATCCTTCAAAGCAAAATCTCTTCTCAAATCTGCCAACAAAGCTACAGTTGCATCTTGTGATGAGCTAGCAACAATAATATCATCAACATAGACCAACATAAACATAATAATCTTTCCTCTTCTATAAAAGAACAAAGAAGTATCCCCCCTTGATGGTTTAAAACCAAGTGCTTGCAGTTTGTCACACAACCTGGAGTACCATGCTCGAGGTGCCTGTTTTAGACCATACAAAGCTTTGTCAAGTTTGCAGAGATGATTTTCCTTGCCTTTTATCTCATAACCAGGTGGTTGTCTCATATAGACTTCTTCCTCTAGAACACCATGGAGGAACGCATTCTGAACATCCAATTGCCTGAGGCTCCAGTTACTGGATACTGCAACAGAAAGAACAAGTCTGGTAGTAGCTGCCTTAACAATAGGACTAAAAGTATCCTCATAGTCTATACCATATCTCTGTTTGAACCCCTTTGCTACTAGCCTTGCCTTGTATCTGTCAATTTGACCATCTGCCTTTCTTTTAATCCTATAGACCCACCTACAATCAATAATGTTTTTATTTTTTGTTGGTGGAACTAAATGCCAAGTCTTATTTTTAATAAGAGCATCATACTCATCATTCATGGCCCTCTTCCAATTTGTATCACTCAAGGCCTCTTGCAAACTA
This sequence comes from Triticum aestivum, assembly GCF_018294505.1. Lineage (NCBI taxonomy): Eukaryota > Viridiplantae > Streptophyta > Magnoliopsida > Poales > Poaceae > Triticum > Triticum aestivum. Next base: position 480,809,879 of record NC_057811.1, read on the forward strand.
TGACGTTCACCAGTAGTTATCAGACCACCAAAACGAGGTTTGAGCTTGTCATACCTAACTGTGCCGTCTGTACGAACTTGAGGTTTTGAAATACCGTGTTGTGACCATGTTCGCCGAGTCGGCACATCAGGAGCTGCGGATACATGTGGCACAGAAGATCCCGTGTCGGCATGCGATCCTGTAGCAGATCCGTCGCCAGCGACAAAGGATCTCTCATCTTGTCGGGGCAGATCGACGCGGGAGTCTGCGCGCACGACTCCCTCGCTAGGTTGGCCCACCTGGCGGATCGCGAGAGGAGAGCCAGTTGGCCCACCTGGGGACGCGCTGTCGGGCGATCCAGCGCTCGCCACGCGTCGCTCCCTGGGCGGCGTCTGCGCCCCCGAGGCAGATTCGCCCCCTGAGCCGCCTGCGCCACCTGCGCCCGCTGACGCTGCAGTCTCGGGATCGCTGCCTGCAGAACCTGAATCCTCCTCATGTTCCGCAGTGTTTTCGTCTTGTTCTGGCTGCATAAAATCATGCATAAAAACTGGATTTTCTCCACTGTTAGCAACAGGATTAGGACGAAAATTAGTCTGTTGATCAACTACCACTAGTAGAAAACAGGGCTTTCGTTCAGGCCTGGCCAGCCCATTAGTCCCGGTTCAGTCACGAACCGGGACCCATGGGGGAATTCGTCCCGGTTCGTGAGCCCAGGGAGCCGGCCGGGGCCTCGTGGGCATTGGTCCCGGTTTGTTTCGACCCATTTGTCCCGGTTCCAGGCAAGAACCGGGACCAATGGTCCTCGCTCCTGGCCCACAACCATTGGTCCCGGTTCTTGGCTCGAACCGGGACAGAACGCTGGGCTTTAGTCCCGGTTTATACCACGAACCGGGACAAATGAGTTGCCTATATAGACCCCATCGCCGCAGCAGAGCACTCCACAGTGCTCTATTTTTTGCTGGCCGGCGAGGGGGAGGGCATTGGGTGCTCTAGCTCACCTCCTATGCACATGAGGCGTTCGATGAAATGCCGGAGCCATGCTAATTAAGCTTTCTCCTCTCGAAGCTCGACCTCCGAGCTCCATTTTTCCCAAGATTAGTCTAGGTTCATATTAGCGGTCCGTCACGCCCCGTCCCCGTCTTCACCGCCATCGATCGCCCGCGCCGATCTCGTCGTCGGCACCACCGTGGTGAGCCTCTTGGTCTTATCTTCTTTCTGAAAGAAAAAAATTCTTACTTTACATAGATACTTGTCTAATTTTCTTACTTTTGAAACACAAAATTATATATCACTAGTAGAAAACAGGGCTTTCGTTCAGGCCTGGCCAGCCCATTAGTCCCGGTTCACTCACGAACCGGGACCCATGGTGGAATTTGTCCCGGTTCGTGAGCCCAGGGGGCCGGCCGGGGCCTCGTGGGCATTGGTCCCGGTTCATTTCAACCCATTTGTCCCGGTTCTAGGCACGAACCGGGACCAATGGTCCTCGCTCCTGGCCCACAACCATTGGTACCGGTTCGTGGCATAAACCGGGACAGAAAGCTAGGCTTTAGTCCCGGTTTATGCCACGAACCGGGACAAATGAGTTGCCTATATATACCCCATCGCCGCAGCAGAGCACTCCACAGTGCTCTGTTTTTTGCTGGCCGGCGGGGGGGGGCATTGGGTGCTCTAGCTCACCTCCCATGCACATGAGGTGTTCGATGAAATGCCAGAGCCACGCTAGTTAAGCTTTCTCCTCTCGAAGCTCGACCTCCGAGCTCCATTTTTCCCAAGATTTGTCTAGGTTCATATTAGCGGTCCGTCACGCCCCGTCCCCGTCTTCACCGCCATCGATCGCCCGCGCCGATCTCGTCGCCGGCACCACCGTGGTGAGCCTCTTGGTCTTATCTTCTTTCTGAAAGAAAAAATTCTTATTTTACATAGATACTTGTCTAATTTTCTTACTTTTGACACACATAATTATATATAATGCACGCAGATAAATTGGCAATGGATGTACGGTGACAGACACACCTCCGAGTACATTAAGGGCTTGCATGATTTTCTCTAAGTGGCTGAGGCAAACAAGCAGAATGGTTTTATGTGTTGTCCATGCCCTACATGTGGGAATACGAAGTCTTACTCTGACCGAAAAATCCTTCACACCCACCTGCTTTACAAGGGTGTCATGCCACACTATAATGTTTGGACGAGGCACGGAGAAATAGGGGTTATGATGGAAGACGGCGAAGAAGAAGAGTACGATGACAACTATGTGCCCCCTGAATACGGTGATGCTGCTGAAGATCAAGAGGAACCAGATGATGTGCACGATGATGCTGCAACGGGTGAAGCTGCTGAAGATCAAGAGGAACCAGACGATGTGCCCGACGATGATGATCTCCGCCTGGTCATTGTCGATGCAAGGACGCAATGCGAAAGTCAAAAGGAGAAGCTGAAGTTCGATCGCATGTTAGAGGATCACAAAAAAGGGTTGTACCCCAATTGCGAAGATGGCAACACAAAGCTCGGTACCGTACTGCAATTGCTGCAGTGGAAGGCAGAGAATGCTGTGCCTGACAAAGGATTGAGAAGCTACTGAAAATATTGAAGAAGAAGCTTCCAAAGGATAACGAATTGCCCGACAGTACGTACGTAGCAAAGAAGGTCGTATGCCCTCTAGGATTGGAGGTGCAAAAGATACATGCATGCCCTAATGACTGCATCCTCTACCACGCTGCGTACAAGGATTTGAACGCATGCCCGGTATGCGGTGCATTGCGGTATAAGATCAGACGAGATGACCCTGGTGATGTTGACGGTGAGCCCCGCAGGAAGAGGGTTCCTGCGAAGGTGATGTCGTATGCTCCTATAATACCACGGTTGAAACGATTGTTCAGAAACAAAGAGCATGCCAAGTTGATGCGATGGCACAGTGAGGACCGTAAGAAAGACGGGAAGTTGAGATCACCCGCTGACGGGTCGCAGTGGAGAAAAATCGAGAGAAAGTACTGGGCTGAGTTTGCAGGTGATCCAAGGAATGTATGGTTTGCTTTAAGCGCGGATGGCATTAATCCTTTCGGGGAGCAGAGCAGCAATCACAGCACCTGGCCCGTGACTCTATGTATGTATAACCTTCCTCCTTGGATGTGCATGAAGCGGAAGTTCATTATGATGCCAATTCTCATCCAAGGCCCTAAGCAACCCGGCAACGACATTGATGTGTACCTAAGGCCATTAGTTGAAGTACTTTTACAGCTGTGGAATGGAAACGGTGTACGTGCGTGGGATGAGCACAGACAGGAGGAATTTAACCTGCACGCGTTGCTGTTTGTAAGCATCAACGATTGGCCCACTCTCAGTAACCTTTCAGGACAGACAAACAAGGGATACCATGCGTGCACGCACTGTTTACTTGACACCGATAGTATATACCTGGAAAAATGCAGGAAGAATGTGTACCTGGGCCATCGTCGATTTCTTCCGACCAACCATCAATGTCGAAAGAAAGGCAAGCATTTCAAAGGCGAGGCAGATCACCGGAAGAAGCCCGCCATGCGTACCGATGATCACGTACTTGCTATGGTCAATGATTTACACGTAATCTTTGGAAAGGGTCCCGGCGGACTAGCTGTTCCGAGTGACGCTGAGAAACACGCACCCATGTGGAAGAAGAAATCTATATTTTGGGACCTACCCTACTGGAAAGACCTAGAGGTCCGCTCTTCGATCGACGTGATGCACGTGACGAAGAACCTTTGCGTGAACCTGCTAGGCTTCTTGGGCGTGTATGGGAAGACAAAAGATACAGTTGAGGCACGGGAGGACCTGCAACGTTTGCACGAAAAAGAAGGCATGCCTCCAAAGCAGTATGAAGGTCCTGCGAACTACGCTCTTACCAAAGAAGAGAAGGAAATCTTCTTTAAATGCCTGCTTAGTATGAAGGTCCCGACTAGCTTCTCGTCGAATATAAAGGGAATAATAAATATGCCAGAGAAAAAGTTCATCAACCTAAAGTCTCATGACTGCCACGTGATTATGACGCAACTGCTTTCGGTTGCATTGAGGGGGTTCTACCGGAAAACGTCCGATTAGCCATTGTGAAGCTATGTGCATTCCTCTATGCAATCTCTCAGAAGGTGATCGATTCAGAAATCAAACCAACGCTAAGGAGTGATGTGGTGCAATGTCTTGTCAGTTTCGAGCTGGTGTTCCCACCATCCTTCTTCAATATCATGATGCACGTCCTAGTTCATCTAGTTGACGGGATTGTCATTCTGGGCCCCGTATTTCTACACAATATGTACCCCTTTGAGAGGTTCATGGGAGTCCTAAAGAAATATGTCCGTAGCCGCGCTAGGCCAGAAGGAAGCATCTCCATGGGCCACCAAACAGAGGATGTCATTGGGTTTTGTGTTGACTTCATTCCTGGCCTTAAGAAGACAGGTCTCCCTACATCGCGGTATGAGGGGAGACTAACTAGAAAAGGCACGCTCGGAGGGTACCCAATAATATGCAGGGACGGATATTCTTGGTCTCAAGCACACTACACAGTTCTACAGAACTCTACATTGGTGACCCCGTATGTTGATGAACACAAGAACAGTCTGCGCTCCAAACACCCGGAGCAGTGCGACGACTGGATTACATGTGAACACATCAGGACTTTCAGCAGTTGGTTGGAAACACGTCTTAGAGGTGACAACACTGTTTGTGATGAGCTGTACTCATTGTCTAGGGGACCATCTTCGACTGTAATGACTTACAAAGGATACGAGATAAATGGGAATACATTTTACACGATCAACCAAGATCAAAAGAGCACCAACCAAAACAGCGATGTCCGCTTTGATGCAGCAACCGAGAGGGGAAAGGACACATATTATGGTTACATAGTGGACATATGGGAACTTGACTACGGAGTAGATTTTAAGCTCCCGTTGTTTAAGTGCAAATGGGTCAATCTGTCAGGAGGCGGGGTACAGGTAGACCCACAGTACGGAATGACAACAGTGGATCTGAACAATCTTGGGTACACTGACGAACCGTTCGTCCTAGGCAATGATGTGGCACAGGTTATCTATGTGAAGGACATGTCTACCAAACCGAGAAAAAGAAAAGATAAGGAAGCGAATACATCATACAATGAGCCAAAGCGCCACATACTTCTTTCAGGAAAAAGGGACATCCTGGGAGTGGAGAGCAAGACAGAAATGTCTGAAGATTATGAAAAGTTTCATGAAATCCCTCCCTTCAAAGTCAAGGCTGACCCAAGCATCCTGATAAACGATGGAGATTATCCATGGTTACGGCGCAATAAGCAAAGGACACAAGCGTAGAAAAAGTGAACACTTTCTCTCCACAACTATTATGATGATACCATGCCAACTTCCAACCTTTTCGTAATTCATTTGAAATGCCTGTTGTAACAGACGAGTTTCCGTATGAAACCCTTATAGCTCAAAAAAAAGCAAATAGAATTTTCATAAAATAAATACAAAAGGCAGAAATAAAATAAGTAAGTAGAAACAAAATAAAATAAACTATAGTAAATAAAATAAATAAACCTTAATAAAATAAATAAAAATAGCAGCAGTAAAATAAATAAAAATAAAATAAATAAAGTAAAATACATAAGTAATTAGAAACAAAATGGCATAAAATAAATAAATTTTTGTTGTAAGTAGAAACAAAACAAAATAAATAAAGCAAAAAAGAAAACAAAAAAAACAGGGAATTTTTTTAAAATATGCCACCTACTGGGCCACCACGGCCTGAATACGACTAGAAAACCATCCATTGGCCAGGATTCAGGCCCGCAGAAGGCCCAGTAGGCCCATCAGGCATAGCAGTGACAATTAGGCCCGTAAGCCTGCAATGGAGAGGAGCTCGAGAGGGGTGCGGCAGTGGGGCTTATAAACCACTGTGCGCCCCTCTCAACTAGCGAGGTGGGACTAAACATTAGGGCACGGGCAGCACGAGGCCTTTGGTCCCGGTTGGTGCCACCAACCGGGACTAAAGGGGGCCATTGGTACCGGTTCGTAGAACCAACCGGTACCAATGCCGGCCTTTAGTCCCGGTTGGTGCCACCAACCGGGACCAAAGGCCTCTGCTTCACGCCCTTTGGGCTGCTGAAAAGGCGTGAAGCAGAGGCCTTTGGTCCCGGTTGGTGCCACCAACCGGGACTAAAGGTAGCATTCGTCCCGGTTTGTCTCACGAACCGGGACCAATGCGTCGAGTATATATAATGCACTCGTCAAAATTTCATGCAGTTCGTTCTTCCCCGCCCCGACGCCGCCAGGCTGCCCCTCTCTGCCTCGCCGTCGCCGTCGTCGCCCCGCGCCGTCCCACGCCGCCCTGACGCCGTCGCCGCCCCGCGCCCCGCGACGCCGCCGGCCCTCCCCGTCGCTCGTCGCCGCCCCGTGCCCCGCGACGCCGCCGCCCCTCACCGTCGCCCGTCGCCATCCCGTGAGCTAGCTAGCTTATATGAATTTTTCTAATTTAATTAGATGTGTAGTTAATTTAGATGTGTAGTTAATTGAGTTAGATTTTGTTCATAGATTTTTTTGTTAGATTTTTTTTCATATTGTGTAATTTGTTCATATTGTGTTAGATTTTTTCTGTTCATATATTTTTTTGGTGATATTATTGTTGAATATGCATGTTTGTATGTTCATATATATGCAAAGATCGAATATGTCAATTTTTTATGATTTTTTTCTGTTCATAGAATTTTTATGATTATTTTCTGTTGTAATTTTGTTCATAGAATTTTAATGATTTTTTTGTTCATAGAATTTTCTTTGTCAATTTATGTATATGCTCATATTGTGTATGTATAGGAAAATTATGTATGATCAAAGTCATTTATGTATTCATATTTAGAAGAAAAAGCAGGAGAGGAAAAAGGAAAATAAGAAGAGAAAGTGTTTAATATAATTAGTTAGAAAAATAATAGAACTAGTTAAACTAGTTTATTTTTAGTAAGTACTACTTTATTTTATTTATAGTAAGTGCTTAATATATAGTTGAACTAGTTGATTTAATAATTAAACTACTTTATTTTACTATAGAAGTAGTTTATTTTTAGTAAGTACTACTTTATTTATTTATAGTAAGGGCTTAGTAGTTGAACTAGTTTATTTTACTATTTTTAGTAATTAAGTACTACTTTATTTTACTATATATAGAAGTAGTTTATTTTTAGCAAGAAAATTAATAGAACTAGTTTATTTTTTTAGTTCAAGCAATTAATCCCGCATCGACGTCGACGATGCCTATCCCGCATCCTCGTCGTCGACTCGACGGTGGAGGCCTACTTGATCAGGGCCATGTCAAGGACTGGGCTCCGCCGGGCTGGTATTGGGAGGTACTACCTTCCGGGGGGCGTAGGTTGGTGAGGAGTCAGCCCATTGTTGACCCGATCCTTGTTTGGTGGCGGTCGCGTGGGCCATTGACTGTGCCGAGGCTTCCAGACACCGCGGAGGTGGTACGTCACCGTGTCAGCGAGGAGGACGAGCACGTGCGTCGCTACATGGTTGCGTTGGAGGGCAGGTCCGTAATACCTGGCAGGTTCTTCAGGGATCTCACTGGAGCTATGATCCTGTGATGGTTCCTTCTCTTTGGGTGTCCACCGCCCGCGCCGATACCCGTCGGGCGCTACGGTTCTAGCTAGCTGTATTAGCGATGCTATATGTATGATAGTATTCGAGGTGTATTAATTAGTGATAATATTCGACGATGTACGGACGCAAGAGATGATGTAGTTTTGCTTATAATTGAATGCATGCTAATTTGAATACTAATTTATTTTTACGATTTGGTTTTGCTTATTGAATGCTCAAATTGGAAAAGTACTCCTACTTTGAATGCTAAAATTGGAGAGCACTATGCAAGGCGTATGCATTTGATTAGTTGATAGCTTATAGGGTTTTTGTTTTTACAGAAATCTAGGAGCCCCCTCCATCATCCGCGCCGTCGTCACCGTCACCGACCCCCCTCCGACCTCGAGGTGAGACCAGCCAAATCTCCATGTCAATATGAGTCCTCGGGTTGACTGTAAGTCTGTCGAGTCTCCACCATATATGAGAGGACGAAGGATCCCGACTGTTGTCGTGGGGGTAGCTTCTCCTTCATTCCCGTGGGGGTAGCTTCTCCACCATATATTTAATTGTAAAAGTTTAATATTTGAATTATGAACATAGGAAATGTCGTACTCGGACGACGAAAACCGCCCGGGGGAGTGCGACTGGTGCCACGACGACCGAGGTATGTGCGACAGGTTCCTTGAGCTGGACGAAGATCGGCGCTTCAGCATTAAGCTCGAGGAGACCTTCGATGTTGAAACGGTACGCAAGTACAAGAGTTTTTTTTCGTAATTAAGCACGACTTCAACTATTTGAACGTGTACTTTTCATCCTTTCCAATTCGACTAGCTTATCCCATGTTATGCAAGACGCTATGTCTTGAAGAGGATGGGTTTTGAAGACCATGAAAGTATGGAAACAAAGAAAATTCACCTAAGGACCCATCATGGTGTGGATTTCGAAGTTAAGCTGTACAATTCTGAGAGTGTAACCCATTTTAATTGCAAAAATTGGGAAGCACTTTGCAAGATGTATGGTTTTGATGAGGGTATGCTTGTCACCACGGATCTTGGTGATCCTAAAATTGAGCAAGACAATATGGACATTTGGGTCCTTGTTGATACGCTTCCAATTCTTCCCCTATGTGAGCTTCTCAACATAGTTATTAACTAATTTATATTGTTCATTTCAAAATACTTGACAGCTTATTTCCATTGACAGCTTATTTTGATTGTTCAAACAATGTGCGGAACATGGTAGACAGACCCTACTACACCGATGGCTCTGAGTTAACTTATAAGGAGAAAAATCATCTCGTCGGATTTTGTACTGATCTTGAGAATTACAATATCTATTGTAAAACTCCTCCACATTATGGTCAATACGTGCCACTAGTGCACGTGTTGAACTACGGTAACTACTATGGAGATACCCTGGTAAGATTTTTTACTATTACGACATCCGTACATCTTTTGCATACTTCTAAAACTAGTACATCATTTCTAACTATGAAGTTATTACTATGTTTTTCAACAGATAATCCCAGAGATTTCTGTGCCTCATTTGATGTATCAGAGTGGTCGCCTTAATGTTTTGAACATACGTCCAGGTCATCCTACGAATCTCAACTGTCCATACCGGATTTCTAAGAGAAGTGGAGACATGCAAATCAAGGAATGGAAAAACTGTATGGACAGTCGTAAGGAGGTTCTTGGAAGCAAAAGGAAGTGAAGCGCAAGAATTGGAGTCAGGGTCTATATTGTTTTATGCTATTTTACCTTAAAGAGGGTATTTAGGTCCTACCTAATACTGATGATCATGTGCTAAGAACAATTAAGTAGGGTTGGTTCGATGACTATGAGGATGATGATCGTATGACTTGTTATTAATAACGAGTAGAAGTTGTATGATGATGATTAGTAGGACTTGTTATTATATATGATGATGCATGATGCGAGCATGAAGAGTTATTATATATCAGCGGGTGAAATGAACATGGATTGGATTGAAGTGAAGGAAACATGCATGTGGTACATGTCGAAAGTAGTACAATCCAAACTTGATCAAGTTAGGATTAGTATTACTTTCGACATGCACCACATGTTGCCTTCACTTCAATCTAAGTCATGTTTAGGCATAGTAGTACGTAGCGTTGGTAAACCAAGCACGGAGATATAAGAGAGGACACTTCTCTTTAATAGCTACCTAATAACAACCTAAATTAACCCCCAAAACCCCTAAATCAGCCCCTTTCAAAAAATAACTCAGCTCCAGCCAGATGCTGACGCGTGCATGCCGATTGGTCCCGGTTGGTGTCACCAACCGGGACCAAAGGCCCCCCAGGCTGGCCGCACCAGCCACCTGGAGGACCATCTGTCCTGGTTCATGTAAGAACCGGGACTAAAGGCCAAGGGCATTAGTAACGACCTTTTAGTCCCGGTTCACAAACCGGAACAGAAGGCCCTCACGAACCGGGACAATAGGCCCTTTTTCTACAAGTGTATAATGCACGCAGATGAACCGGCAATGGATGTACGGTGACAGACACACCCCCGAGTACATTAAGGGCGTGCATGATTTTCTCGAAGTGGCTGAGGCAAACAAGCAGAATGGTTTTATGTGTTGTCCATGCCCTTAATGTGGGAATACGAAGTCTTACTCTGACCGGAAAGTCCTTCACACCCACCTGCTTTACAAGGGTTTCATGCCACACTATAATGTTTGGACGAGGCACGGAGAAATAGGGGTTATGATGGAAGATGGCGAAGAAGAAGAGGACGATGACAACTATGTGCCCCTTGAATACGGTGATGCTGCTGAAGATCAAGATGAACCAGACGATGTGCACGATGATGCTGCAACGGGGGAAGCTGCTGAAGATCAAGAGGAACCAGACGATGTGCCCGATGATGATGATCTCCGTCGGGTCATTGTCGATGCAAGGACGCAATGCGAAAGTCAAAAGGAGAAGCTGAAGTTCGATCACATGTTAGAGGATCACAAAAAAGGGTTGTACCCCAATTACGAAGATGGCAACACAAAGCTCGGTACCGTACTGGAATTGCTGCAGTGGAAGGCAGAGAATGCTGTGCCTGACAAAGGATTTGAGAAGCTACTGAAAATATTGAAGAATAAGCTTCCAAAGGATAACGAATTGCCCGACTGTACGTACGCCGCAAAGAAGGTCGTATGCCCTCTAGGATTGGAGATGCAGAAGATACATGCATGCCCTAATGACTGCATCCTCTACCGCGGTGCGTACAAGGATTTGAACGCATGCCCGGTATGCGGTGCATTGCGGTATAAGATCAGACGAGATGACCCTGGTGATGTTGACGGCGAGCCCCGCAGGAAGAGGGTTCCTGCGAAGGTGATTTGGTATGCTCCTATAATACCATGGTTGAAACAACTGTTTAGAAACAAAGAGCATGCCAAGTTGATGCGATGGCATAGTGAGGACCGTAAGAAGGACGGGAAGTTGAGAGCACCCGCTGACGGGTCGCAGTGGAGAAAAATCGAGAGACAGTACTGGGATGAGTTTGCAGGTGACCCAAGGAACGTATGGTTTGCTTTAAGCGCGGATGGCATTAATCCTTTCGGGGAGCAGAGCAGCAATCACAGCACCTGGCCCGTGACTCTATGTATGTATAACCTTCCTCCTTGGATGTGCATGAAGCGGAAGTTCATTATGATGCCAATTCTCATCCAAGGCCCTAAGCAACCCGGCAGCGACATTGATGTGTACCTAAGGCCATTAGTTGAAGAACTTTTACAGCCGTGGAATGGAAACGGTGTATGTGCATGGGATGAGCACAGACAGGAGGAATTTAACCTGCACGCGTTGCTGTTTGTAACCATCAACGATTGGCCCGCTCTCAGTAACCTTTCAGGACAGACAAACAAGGGATACCACTCATGCACGCACTGTTTAGTTGACACCGAAAGTATATACCTGGACAAATGCAGGAAGAATGTGTACCTGGGCCATCGTCGATTTCTTCCGACCAACCATCAATGTCGAAAGAAAGGCAAGCATTTCAAAGGTGAGGCAGATCATCGGAAGAAGCCCGCCATGCGTACCGTTGATCACGTACTTGCTATGGTCAATGATTTACACGTAATCGTTGGAAAGGGTCCTGGCGGACTAGCTGTTTCGAGTGACGCTGAGGGACACGCACCCATGTGGACGAAGAAATCTATATTTTGGGACCTAACCTACTGGAAAGACCTAGAGGTCCGCTCTTCGATCGACGTGATGCACGTGATGAAGAACCTTTGCGTGTACCTGCTAGGCTTCTTGGGCGTGTCTGGGAAGACAAAAGATACAGCTGAGGCACGGGAGGACCTGCAACATTTGCACGAAAAAGATGGCATGCCTCCAAAGCAGTATGAAGGTCCTGCGAACTACGCTCTTACCAAAGAAGAGAAGGAAATATTCTTTGAATGCCTGCTTAATATGAAGGTCCCGACTAGCTTCTCGTCGAATATAAAGGGAATAATAAATATGCCAGAGAAAAAATTCATCAACCTAAAGTCACATGACTGCCACGTGATTATGATGCAACTGCTTCCGGTTGCATTGAGGGGGCTTCTACCAGAAAACGTCCGATTAGCCATTGCGAAGCTATGTGCATTCCTCAATGCAATCTCTCAAAAGGTGATCGATCCAGAAATCATACCAATGCTAAGGAGTGATGTGGTGCAATGTCTTGTCAGTTTCGAGCTGGTGTTCCAACCATCCTTCTTCAATATCATGACGCACGTCCTAGTTCATCTAGTTGACGAGATTTTCATTCTGGGCCCCGTATTTCTACACAATATGTACCCCTTTGAGAGGTTCATGGGAGTCCTAAAGAAATATGTCCGTAACCGCGCTAGGCCAGAAGGAAGCATCTCCATGGGCCATCAAACAGAGGATGTCATTGGGTTTTGTGTTGACTTCATTCCTGTCCTTAAGAAGATAGGTCTCCCTAAATCGCGGTATGAGGGGAGACTAACTGGAAAAGGCTCGCTTGGAGGGGACTCAATTTTATGCAGGGACGGATATTCTTGATCTCAAGCACACTACACAGTTCTACAGAACTCTACCTTGGTGACCCCGTATGTCGATGAACACAAGAATAGTCTGCGCTCCAAACACCCGGAGCAGTCTGACGACTGGATTACATGTGAACACATCAACACTTTCAGCAGTTGGTTGGAAACACGTCTCAGAGGTGACAGCACTGTTTGTGATGAGCTGTACTCGTTGTCCAGGGGACCATCTTCGACTGTATTGACTTACAAAGGATACGAGGTAAATGGGAATACATTTTACACGATCGCCCAAGATCAAAAGAGCACCAACCAAAACAGCGGTGTCCGCTTTGATGCACCAACTGAGAGGGGAAAGGACACATATTATGGTTACATAGTGGACATATGGGAACTTGACTACGGACATGATTTTAAGGTCCCTTTGTTTAAGTGCAAATGGGTCAATCTGTCAGGAGGCGGGGTACAGGTAGACCCACAGTACGGAATGACAACAGTGGATCTGAACAATCTTGGGTACACTGACGAACCGCTTGTCCTAGCCAATGATGTGGCACAGGTTATCTATGTGAAGGACATGTCTACCAAACCAAGAAAAAGAAAAGATAAGGAAGCGAATACATCATACGATAAGCCAAAGCGCCACATAGTTCTTTCAGGAAAAAGGGACATCCTGGGAGTGGAGGGCAAGACAGACATGTCTGAAGATTATGAAAAGTTTCATGAAATTCCTCCCTTCAAAGTCAAGGCTGACCCAAGCATCCTGATAAACGATGAAGATTATCCATGGTTACGGCGCAATAAGCAAAGGACACAAGCGAAGAAAAAGTGAAGACTTTCTCTCCACAACTATTATGATGATACCATGCCAACTTTCAACCTTTTCGTAGTTCATTTGAAATGCCTGTTGTAACAGACGAGTTTCCGTATGAAACCCTGATATCTCAAAACAGATTGTCCGTTTTGTACACGAAGTGCATCCAGTTTTTGTCGTAACCCTCTCAACTTTTCAGCACATGCTATGTGGGTGAAATGATGATACCATGCCAACTTTCAACCTTTTCGTAGTTCATTTGAAATGCTTTTCAATTTCAAGGTCTTATAGCATAAAAAATCAGTAAATGCATGAAAAATAACAAATGAAGACAGAAAGGGTTGAAAACTGATGATGTGGCTTTGAATGTTGCATTTTGAACACACAAGAAGTCCAGAGTTGTAATAAGTTACTAAAAATAAAAGAGAGGCGCAATGCTCACCTGCACGTTGCTTAGCTTCAGGCCTTGAGGAAATAGTGTAGACTGCACAGAGCTATGTGTAGTTTTCGTCCGAAACCTTGATAGCTCCGTGCAGTCTACACCACTTCCTCAAGGCCTGAAGCTAAGCAACGTGCAGGTGAGCATTGCGCCTCTCCTTCATCATCTCTGCACTCAGGGCTTATAAACCGCTGCGAGTGCCTCTCGCTTGGCGAGGTGGGACTAAAAAACAGCTGCAGAAAGAATCAACTAAAAAACTCTTTTACCGGTTCATGCCACGAACCGGTACTAAAGGTGCTCGTGGGGCCCCAGCCTTAGAACACCAAATAAAATGCCTTTGTAACAGCCTTAGAACCGGTACTAAAGGAATCAACTAAAAAGCTTTTATAAACCTCTAGTATTATTGAAACTAAAATTATATAGAATTTATGCAACTAAAATTATCAAAGTATTTTCTGTTCAAAACATTAAAAGCAAAAAGAATTTTCATAAAATAAATACAAAAAGCAAAAAAGAAAATAAAATAAATAAGTATAAGCAAAATAAACTTTTATAAATAAGTAGAAACAAAATAAAATAAAATAAAATAAATAAGTAGAAACAAAATAAAATAAACTTTTATAAAATAAATAAGTAGAAACAAAATAAAATAAAATAAAATAAACTATAATAAATAAACCTTAATAAAATAAGTAAAATAGCTGCAGTAAAATAAATAAAAATAAAATAAATAAAGTAAAATACATAAGTAATTAGAAACAAAATGGAATAAAATAAATAAGTTTTTTGTTGTAAGTAGAAATGAAACAAAATAAATAAAGGAAAAGAGAAAACAAAAAAACAGGGAAAAAATAAAAATTATGCCACCTACTGGGCCACCACGGCCTGAATACGACTAGAAACCCATCCATGGGCCAGGATTCAGGCCCGCAGAAGGCCCAGTAGGCCCACAGGCATGTACAGAGAGGTTAGGCCCGTAAGCCTACTTTAGAGAGGAGCTCGACAGCTCAGGCGCACCGCACCTTATAAACAGGTGCGGCTCTCTCTCAGTTAGCAAGGTGGGACTAAACTCCCACCACCACGCCGCTGTGCAAGGCTTTCCGTCCCGGTTGGTGGCACCAACCGGGACTAAAGGGGGGCTTTGGTCCCGGTTGGTGCCACCAACCGGAACCAATTCCCACCCTTTAGTCACGGTTGGTGCCACCAACCGGGACCAGAGGCCTCTTCTTCCCGCCCTTTGGGCTGCTGAAAAGAGACCTTTGGTCCCAGTTGGTGTCACCAACCGAGACTAAAGGGCAGCATTGGTCCTGTTGCTGCCACGAACCGGGACCAATGCTTCGACTATATAAGAAGCACTTGTGAAAATTTTCAGTTTTCATCCCAGTTGCCCCCCGCCCGACGACGCCGCGAGCTCATCGACACCGCCAGCCTGCCCCGCCGCCGTCGCCGTCGCCCGTGCCCGCGAGCCCACGCCGACGCCATCTGCAGCCCACGCCGTCGCCCGTCGCCGTCGCCCTCCGCCCCCCGCCGCCGTCGCCCTCCACCGCCTCCGAGCCGTCGCCCGTCACCGTCGCCCTCCGCCGTCGTCGCCGTCGCCCTCCGCCGCCCCTGCCGTCGCCCTCGCCGGCCGCCCCCGATGTGAGCCGCCGCCGCCACGGCTCTGTTCATTTTTTTCATATAATTTGTATTATTTTTTTGTTCATTGCATTTTTTTCATATATATAATGTATATATGTATGTGGTAGCTATATGATGAATGGATGTGGCTATGTATGTATGAATATAATGTTCATAGCATTTTTTTTGTTTATATATGTTTTTTGTTATATGTATTAATTTTTTATTTAGGTTAGTAGATATCGATTTTAGGTTAGTGCTTAGTAGTTGAACTAGTTGATTTAATAAAACTACTTTATTAAATTTTACTATATATAGAAGTACGTAGTTTATTTTTAGTAAGTACTACTTTATTTTATTTATAATAAGTGCTAACTAGTTGAACTAGTTGATTTAGTAAAACTACTTTATTTTACTATAGAAGTAGTTTATTTTTAGCAAGAAAATTAATAGAAATAGTTTATTTTTAGCAAGAAAATTAATAGAAATAGTTTCTTTTTTTAGTTCAAGCAATTATTCCCGCATCGGCGTCGACGATGCCTATCCCGCATCCTCGTCGTCGACTCGGCGGAGGAGGCCGGCTTGATCAGAGGGGCCATGTCCGGGACTGGGCTCCGCCGGGCTGGTATTGGGAGGTGCTACCATTCGGGGGGCGTAGGTTGGTGAGGAGCCAGCCTGTCGTTGACCCGATCCTTGTTTAGTGGCGGTCGCGTGGGCCAGTAACGGTGCCGAGGCTTCTGGACACCGCGGAGGTGGTACGTCACCGTGTCAGCGAGGAGGACGAGCACGTCCGTCGCTACATGTTTGCGTTGGAGGGCAGGTCCGACAATACCTGGCAGGTTCTTCAGGGATCTTACTGGAGCTATGATCCTGTGATGGTTCCTTCTCTTTGGGTATCCACCGCCCGCGCCGATACCCGTCGGGCGCTACGGTTCTAGCTGTATTAGCGATGCTATATGTATGATAGTATTCGAGGTGTATTAATTAGTGATAATATTCGACGATGTACGAACGCAAGAGATGATGTAGTTTTGCTTATAACTGAATGCATGATAATTTGAATACTACTTTATTTTACGATTTGGTTTTGCTTATTAAATGCTCAAATTGGAAAAGTACTCCTACTTTGAATGCTAAAATTGGAGAGCACTATGCAAGGCGTATGCATTTGATTACTTGATAGCTTATAGGGTTTTTGTTTTTACAGAAATCTAGGAGCCCCCTCCATAATCCGTGCCGTCGTCCCCATCACCGACCCGCCTCCGATCTCGAGGTGAGACCAGCCAAATCTCCATGTCAATATGATTCCTATAATATGAGCCCTCGGGTTGACTTTAAGTCTGTCGAGTCTCCACCATATATGAGAGGACGAAGAATCCCGACTTTTGTTGTGGGGGTAGCTTCTCCTTCATTCCCGTGTGCTAGACAATTTGGTGTAATGCACTCGGGAATGAAAGGAGGAGCTACCATCACCGACAGTCGAATAAGTACACCACGTGAGCTGAGAGTTTTCAAGAAAAGGCTCGACGGACCGATAGTCAACCCGTGATGAATAATAATGATCTAATTTAGGTTTTTTAGTACATATATTTAATTGTACAAGTTTAATATTTGAATTATGAACATAGGAAATGTCGTACTCGGACGACGAAAACCGCCCGGGGGAGTGCGACTGGTGCCACGACGACCGAGGTATGTGCGACAGGTTCCTTGAGCTGGACGAAGATCGGCGCTTCAGCATTAAGCTCGAGGAGACCTTCGATGTTGAAACGGTACGCAAGTACAAGAGTTTTTTTCGTAATTAAGCACGACTTCAACTATTTGAACGTGTACTTTTCATCCTTTCCAATTCGACTAGCTTATCCCATGTTATGCAAGACGCTATGTCTTGAAGAGGATGGGTTTTGAAGACCATGAAAGTATGGAAACAAAGAAAATTCACCTAAGGACCCATCATGGTGTGGATTTCGAAGTTAAGCTGTACAATTCTGAGAGTGTAACCCATTTTAATTGCAAAAATTGGGAAGCACTTTGCAAGATGTATGGTTTTGATGAGGGTATGCTTGTCACCACGGATCTTGGTGATCCTAAAATTGAGCAAGACAATATGGACATTTGGGTCCTTGTTGATACGCTTCCAATTCTTCCCCTATGTGAGCTTCTCAAACATAGTTATTAACTAATTTATATTGTTCATTTCAAAATACTTGACAGCTTATTTCCATTGACAGCTTATTTTGATTGTTCAAACAATGTGCGGAACATGGTAGACAGACCCTACTACACCGATGGCTCTGAGTTAACTTATAAGGAGAAAAATCATCTCGTCGGATTTTGTACTGATCTTGAGAATTACAATATCTATTGTAAAACTCCTCCACATTATGGTCAATACGTGCCACTAGTGCACGTGTTGAACTACGGTAACTACTATGGAGATACCCTGGTAAGATTTTTTACTATTACGACATCCGTACATCTTTTGCATACTTCTAAAACTAGTACATCATTTCTAACTATGAAGTTATTACTATGTTTTTCAACAGATAATCCCAGAGATTTCTGTGCCTCATTTGATGTATCAGAGTGGTCGCCTTAATGTTTTGAACATACGTCCAGGTCATCCTACGAATCTCAACTGTCCATACCGGATTTCTAAGAGAAGTGGAGACATGCAAATCAAGGAATGGAAAAACTGTATGGACAGTCGTAAGGAGGTTCTTGGAAGCAAAAGGAAGTGAAGCGCAAGAATTGGAGTCAGGGTCTATATTGTTTTATGCTATTTTACCTTAAAGAGGGTATTTAGGTCCTACCTAATACTGATGATCATGTGCTAAGAACAATTAAGTAGGGTTGGTTCGATGACTATGAGGATGATGATCGTATGACTTGTTATTAATAACGAGTAGAAGTTGTATGATGATGATTAGTAGGACTTGTTATTATATATGATGATGCATGATGCGAGCATGAAGAGTTATTATATATCAGCGGGTGAAATGAACATGGATTGGATTGAAGTGAAGGAAACATGCATGTGGTGCATGTCGAAAGTAGTACAATCCAAACTTGATCAAGTTAGGATTAGTATTACTTTCGACATGCACCACATGTTGCCTTCACTTCAATCTAAGTCATGTTTAGGCATAGTAGTACGTAGCGTTGGTAAACCAAGCACGGAGATATAAGAGAGGACACTTCTCTTTAATAGCTACCTAATAACAACCTAAATTAACCCCCAAAACCCCTAAATCAGCCCCTTTCAAAAAATAACTCAGCTCCAGCCAGATGTTGACGCGTGCATGCCTATTGGTCCCGGTTGGTGTCACCAACCGGGACCAAAGGCCCCCCAGGCTGGCCGCACCAGCCACGTGGAGGACCATCTGTCCTGGTTCATGTAAGAACCGGGACTAAAGGCCAAGGGCATTAGTAACGACCTTTTAGTCCCGGTTCACAAACCGGGACAGAAGGCCCTCATGAACCGGGACAATAGGCCCTTTTTCTACAAGTGTATAATGCACGCAGATGAACCGGCAATGGATGTACGGTGACAGACACACCCCCGAGTACATTAAGGGCGTGCATGATTTTCTCGAAGTGGCTGAGGCAAACAAGCAGAATGGTTTTATGTGTTGTCCATGCCCTTAATGTGGGAATACGAAGTCTTACTCTGACCGGAAAGTCCTTCACACCCACCTGCTTTACAAGGGTTTCATGCCACACTATAATGTTTGGACGAGGCACGGAGAAATAGGGGTTATGATGGAAGATGGCGAAGAAGAAGAGGACGATGACAACTATGTGCCCCTTGAATACGGTGATGCTGCTGAAGATCAAGATGAACCAGACGATGTGCACGATGATGCTGCAACGGGGGAAGCTGCTGAAGATCAAGAGGAACCAGAAGATGTGCCCGATGATGATGATCTCCGCCGGGTCATTGTCGATGCAAGGACGCAATGCGAAAGTCAAAAGGAGAAGCTGAAGTTCGATCACATGTTAGAGGATCACAAAAAAGGGTTGTACCCCAATTACGAAGATGGCAACACAAAGCTCGGTACCGTACTGGAATTGCTGCAGTGGAAGGCAGAGAATGCTGTGCCTGACAAAGGATTTGAGAAGCTACTGAAAATATTGAAGAATAAGCTTCCAAAGGATAACGAATTGCCCGACTGTACGTACGCCGCAAAGAAGGTCGTATGCCCTCTAGGATTGGAGATGCAGAAGATACATGCATGCCCTAATGACTGCATCCTCTACCGCGGTGCGTACAAGGATTTGAACGCATGCCCGGTATGCGGTGCATTGCGGTATAAGATCAGACGAGATGACCCTGGTGATGTTGACGGCGAGCCCCGCAGGAAGAGGGTTCCTGCGAAGGTGATTTGGTATGCTCCTATAATACCATGGTTGAAACAACTGTTTAGAAACAAAGAGCATGCCAAGTTGATGCGATGGCATAGTGAGGACCGTAAGAAGGACGGGAAGTTGAGAGCACCCGCTGACGGGTCGCAGTGGAGAAAAATCGAGAGACAGTACTGGGATGAGTTTGCAGGTGACCCAAGGAACGTATGGTTTGCTTTAAGCGCGGATGGCATTAATCCTTTCGGGGAGCAGAGCAGCAATCACAGCACCTGGCCCGTGACTCTATGTATGTATAACCTTCCTCCTTGGATGTGCATGAAGCGGAAGTTCATTATGATGCCAATTCTCATCCAAGGCCCTAAGCAACCCGGCAGCGACATTGATGTGTACCTAAGGCCATTAGTTGAAGAACTTTTACAGCCGTGGAATGGAAACGGTGTATGTGCATGGGATGAGCACAGACAGGAGGAATTTAACCTGCACGCGTTGCTGTTTGTAACCATCAACGATTGGCCCGCTCTCAGTAACCTTTCAGGACAGACAAACAAGGGATACCACTCATGCACGCACTGTTTAGTTGACACCGAAAGTATATACCTGGACAAATGCAGGAAGAATGTGTACCTGGGCCATCGTCGATTTCTTCCGACCAACCATCAATGTCGAAAGAAAGGCAAGCATTTCAAAGGTGAGGCAGATCATCGGAAGAAGCCCGCCATGCGTACCGTTGATCACGTACTTGCTATGGTCAATGATTTACACGTAATCGTTGGAAAGGGTCCTGGCGGACTAGCTGTTTCGAGTGACGCTGAGGGACACGCACCCATGTGGACGAAGAAATCTATATTTTGGGACCTAACCTACTGGAAAGACCTAGAGGTCCGCTCTTCGATCGACGTGATGCACGTGATGAAGAACCTTTGCGTGTACCTGCTAGGCTTCTTGGGCGTGTCTGGGAAGACAAAAGATACAGCTGAGGCACGGGAGGACCTGCAACATTTGCACGAAAAAGATGGCATGCCTCCAAAGCAGTATGAAGGTCCTGCGAACTACGCTCTTACCAAAGAAGAGAAGGAAATATTCTTTGAATGCCTGCTTAATATGAAGGTCCCGACTAGCTTCTCGTCGAATATAAAGGGAATAATAAATATGCCAGAGAAAAAATTCATCAACCTAAAGTCACATGACTGCCACGTGATTATGATGCAACTGCTTCCGGTTGCATTGAGGGGGCTTCTACCAGAAAACGTCCGATTAGCCATTGCGAAGCTATGTGCATTCCTCAATGCAATCTCTCAAAAGGTGATCGATCCAGAAATCATACCAATGCTAAGGAGTGATGTGGTGCAATGTCTTGTCAGTTTCGAGCTGGTGTTCCAACCATCCTTCTTCAATATCATGACGCACGTCCTAGTTCATCTAGTTGACGAGATTTTCATTCTGGGCCCCGTATTTCTACACAATATGTACCCCTTTGAGAGGTTCATGGGAGTCCTAAAGAAATATGTCCGTAACCGCGCTAGGCCAGAAGGAAGCATCTCCATGGGCCATCAAACAGAGGATGTCATTGGGTTTTGTGTTGACTTCATTCCTGTCCTTAAGAAGATAGGTCTCCCTAAATCGCGGTATGAGGGGAGACTAACTGGAAAAGGCTCGCTTGGAGGGGACTCAATTTTATGCAGGGACGGATATTCTTGATCTCAAGCACACTACACAGTTCTACAGAACTCTACCTTGGTGACCCCGTATGTCGATGAACACAAGAATAGTCTGCGCTCCAAACACCCGGAGCAGTCTGACGACTGGATTACATGTGAACACATCAACACTTTCAGCAGTTGGTTGGAAACACGTCTCAGAGGTGACAGCACTGTTTGTGATGAGCTGTACTCGTTGTCCAGGGGACCATCTTCGACTGTATTGACTTACAAAGGATACGAGGTAAATGGGAATACATTTTACACGATCGCCCAAGATCAAAAGAGCACCAACCAAAACAGCGGTGTCCGCTTTGATGCACCAACTGAGAGGGGAAAGGACACATATTATGGTTACATAGTGGACATATGGGAACTTGACTACGGACATGATTTTAAGGTCCCTTTGTTTAAGTGCAAATGGGTCAATCTGTCAGGAGGCGGGGTACAGGTAGACCCACAGTACGGAATGACAACAGTGGATCTGAACAATCTTGGGTACACTGACGAACCGCTTGTCCTAGCCAATGATGTGGCACAGGTTATCTATGTGAAGGACATGTCTACCAAACCAAGAAAAAGAAAAGATAAGGAAGCGAATACATCATACGATAAGCCAAAGCGCCACATAGTTCTTTCAGGAAAAAGGGACATCCTGGGAGTGGAGGGCAAGACAGACATGTCTGAAGATTATGAAAAGTTTCATGAAATTCCTCCCTTCAAAGTCAAGGCTGACCCAAGCATCCTGATAAACGATGAAGATTATCCATGGTTACGGCGCAATAAGCAAAGGACACAAGCGAAGAAAAAGTGAAGACTTTCTCTCCACAACTATTATGATGATACCATGCCAACTTTCAACCTTTTCGTAGTTCATTTGAAATGCCTGTTGTAACAGACGAGTTTCCGTATGAAACCCTGATATCTCAAAACAGATTGTCCGTTTTGTACACGAAGTGCATCCAGTTTTTGTCGTAACCCTCTCAACTTTTCAGCACATGCTATGTGGGTGAAATGATGATACCATGCCAACTTTCAACCTTTTCGTAGTTCATTTGAAATGCTTTTCAATTTCAAGGTCTTATAGCATAAAAAAATCAGTAAATGCATGAAAAATAACAAATGAAGACAGAAAGGGTTGAAAACTGATGATGTGGCTTTGAATGTTGCATTTTGAACACACAAGAAGTCCAGAGTTGTAATAAGTTACTAAAAATAAAAGAGAGGCGCAATGCTCACCTGCACGTTGCTTAGCTTCAGGCCTTGAGGAAATAGTGTAGACTGCACAGAGCTATGTGTAGTTTTCGTCCGAAACCTTGATAGCTCCGTGCAGTCTACACCACTTCCTCAAGGCCTGAAGCTAAGCAACGTGCAGGTGAGCATTGCGCCTCTCCTTCATCATCTCTGCACTCAGGGCTTATAAACCGCTGCGAGTGCCTCTCGCTTGGCGAGGTGGGACTAAAAAACAGCTGCAGAAAGAATCAACTAAAAAACTCTTTTACCGGTTCATGCCACGAACCGGTACTAAAGGTGCTCGTGGGGCCCCAGCCTTAGAACACCAAATAAAATGCCTTTGTAACAGCCTTAGAACCGGTACTAAAGGAATCAACTAAAAAGCTTTTATAAACCTCTAGTATTATTGAAACTAAAATTATATAGAATTTATGCAACTAAAATTATCAAAGTATTTTCTGTTCAAAACATTAAAAGCAAAAAGAATTTTCATAAAATAAATACAAAAAGCAAAAAAGAAAATAAAATAAATAAGTATAAGCAAAATAAACTTTTATAAATAAGTAGAAACAAAATAAAATAAAATAAAATAAATAAGTAGAAACAAAATAAAATAAACTTTTATAAAATAAATAAGTAGAAACAAAATAAAATAAAATAAAATAAACTATAATAAATAAACCTTAATAAAATAAGTAAAAATAGCTGCAGTAAAATAAATAAAAATAAAATAAATAAAGTAAAATACATAAGTAATTAGAAACAAAATGGAATAAAATAAATAAGTTTTTTGTTGTAAGTAGAAATGAAACAAAATAAATAAAGGAAAAGAGAAAACAAAAAAACAGGGAAAAAATAAAAATTATGCCACCTACTGGGCCACCACGGCCTGAATACGACTAGAAACCCATCCATGGGCCAGGATTCAGGCCCGCAGAAGGCCCAGTAGGCCCACAGGCATGTACAGAGAGGTTAGGCCCGTAAGCCTACTTTAGAGAGGAGCTCGACAGCTCAGGCGCACCGCACCTTATAAACAGGTGCGGCTCTCTCTCAGTTAGCAAGGTGGGACTAAACTCCCACCACCACGCCGCTGTGCAAGGCTTTCCGTCCCGGTTGGTGGCACCAACCGGGACTAAAGGGGGGCTTTGGTCCCGGTTGGTGCCACCAACCGGAACCAATTCCCACCCTTTAGTCACGGTTGGTGCCACCAACCGGGACCAGAGGCCTCTTCTTCCCGCCCTTTGGGCTGCTGAAAAGAGACCTTTGGTCCCAGTTGGTGTCACCAACCGAGACTAAAGGGCAGCATTGGTCCTGTTGCTGCCACGAACCGGGACCAATGCTTCGACTATATAAGAAGCACTTGTGAAAATTTTCAGTTTTCATCCCAGTTGCCCCCCGCCCGACGACGCCGCGAGCTCATCGACACCGCCAGGCTGCCCCGCCGCCGTCGCCGTCGCCCGTGCCCGCGAGCCCACGCCGACGCCATCTGCAGCCCACGCCGTCGCCCGTCGCCGTCGCCCTCCGCCCCCCGCCGCCGTCGCCCTCCACCGCCTCCGAGCCGTCGCCCGTCACCGTCGCCCTCCGCCGTCGTCGCCGTCGCCCTCCGCCGCCCCTGCCGTCGCCCTCGCCGGCCGCCCCCGATGTGAGCCGCCGCCGCCACGGCTCTGTTCATGTTTTTCATATAATTTGTATTATTTTTTTGTTCATTGCATTTTTTTCATATATATAATGTATATATGTATGTGGTAGCTATATGATGAATGGATGTGGCTATGTATGTATGAATATAATGTTCATAGCATTTTTTTTGTTTATATATGTTTTTTTGTTATATGTATTAATTTTTTATTTAGGTTAGTAGATATCGATTTTAGGTTAGTGCTTAGTAGTTGAACTAGTTGATTTAATAAAACTACTTTATTAAATTTTACTATATATAGAAGTACGTAGTTTATTTTTAGTAAGTACTACTTTATTTTATTTATAATAAGTGCTAACTAGTTGAACTAGTTGATTTAGTAAAACTACTTTATTTTACTATAGAAGTAGTTTATTTTTAGCAAGAAAATTAATAGAAATAGTTTATTTTTAGCAAGAAAATTAATAGAAATAGTTTCTTTTTTTAGTTCAAGCAATTATTCCCGCATCGGCGTCGACGATGCCTATCCCGCATCCTCGTCGTCGACTCGGCGGAGGAGGCCGGCTTGATCAGAGGGGCCATGTCCGGGACTGGGCTCCGCCGGGCTGGTATTGGGAGGTGCTACCATTCGGGGGGCGTAGGTTGGTGAGGAGCCAGCCTGTCGTTGACCCGATCCTTGTTTAGTGGCGGTCGCGTGGGCCAGTAACGGTGCCGAGGCTTCTGGACACCGCGGAGGTGGTACGTCACCGTGTCAGCGAGGAGGACGAGCACGTCCGTCGCTACATGTTTGCGTTGGAGGGCAGGTCCGACAATACCTGGCAGGTTCTTCAGGGATCTTACTGGAGCTATGATCCTGTGATGGTTCCTTCTCTTTGGGTATCCACCGCCCGCGCCGATACCCGTCGGGCGCTACGGTTCTAGCTGTATTAGCGATGCTATATGTATGATAGTATTCGAGGTGTATTAATTAGTGATAATATTCGACGATGTACGAACGCAAGAGATGATGTAGTTTTGCTTATAACTGAATGCATGATAATTTGAATACTACTTTATTTTACGATTTGGTTTTGCTTATTAAATGCTCAAATTGGAAAAGTACTCCTACTTTGAATGCTAAAATTGGAGAGCACTATGCAAGGCGTATGCATTTGATTACTTGATAGCTTATAGGGTTTTTGTTTTTACAGAAATCTAGGAGCCCCCTCCATAATCCGTGCCGTCGTCCCCATCACCGACCCGCCTCCGATCTCGAGGTGAGACCAGCCAAATCTCCATGTCAATATGATTCCTATAATATGAGCCCTCGGGTTGACTTTAAGTCTGTCGAGTCTCCACCATATATGAGAGGACGAAGAATCCCGACTTTTGTTGTGGGGGTAGCTTCTCCTTCATTCCCGTGTGCTAGACAATTTGGTGTAATGCACTCGGGAATGAAAGGAGGAGCTACCATCACCGACAGTCGAATAAGTACACCACGTGAGCTGAGAGTTTTCAAGAAAAGGCTCGACGGACCGATAGTCAACCCGTGATGAATAATAATGATCTAATTTAGGTTTTTTAGTACATATATTTAATTGTACAAGTTTAATATTTGAATTATGAACATAGGAAATGTCGTACTCGGACGACGAAAACCGCCCGGGGGAGTGCGACTGGTGCCACGACGACCGAGGTATGTGCGACAGGTTCCTTGAGCTGGACGAAGATCGGCGCTTCAGCATTAAGCTCGAGGAGACCTTCGATGTTGAAACGGTACGCAAGTACAAGAGTTTTTTTCGTAATTAAGCACGACTTCAACTATTTGAACGTGTACTTTTCATCCTTTCCAATTCGACTAGCTTATCCCATGTTATGCAAGACGCTATGTCTTGAAGAGGATGGGTTTTGAAGACCATGAAAGTATGGAAACAAAGAAAATTCACCTAAGGACCCATCATGGTGTGGATTTCGAAGTTAAGCTGTACAATTCTGAGAGTGTAACCCATTTTAATTGCAAAAATTGGGAAGCACTTTGCAAGATGTATGGTTTTGATGAGGGTATGCTTGTCACCACGGATCTTGGTGATCCTAAAATTGAGCAAGACAATATGGACATTTGGGTCCTTGTTGATACGCTTCCAATTCTTCCCCTATGTGAGCTTCTCAAACATAGTTATTAACTAATTTATATTGTTCATTTCAAAATACTTGACAGCTTATTTCCATTGACAGCTTATTTTGATTGTTCAAACAATGTGCGGAACATGGTAGACAGACCCTACTACACCGATGGCTCTGAGTTAACTTATAAGGAGAAAAATCATCTCGTCGGATTTTGTACTGATCTTGAGAATTACAATATCTATTGTAAAACTCCTCCACATTATGGTCAATACGTGCCACTAGTGCACGTGTTGAACTACGGTAACTACTATGGAGATACCCTGGTAAGATTTTTTACTATTACGACATCCGTACATCTTTTGCATACTTCTAAAACTAGTACATCATTTCTAACTATGAAGTTATTACTATGTTTTTCAACAGATAATCCCAGAGATTTCTGTGCCTCATTTGATGTATTAGAGTGGTCGCCTTAATGTTTTGAACATACGTCCAGGTCATCCTACGAATCTCAACTGTCCATACCGGATTTCTAAGAGAAGTGGAGACATGCAAATCAAGGAATGGAAAAACTGTATGGACAGTCGTAAGGAGGTTCTTGGAAGCAAAAGGAAGTGAAGCGCAAGAATTGGAGTCAGGGTCTATATTGTTTTATGCTATTTTACCTTAAAGGGGGTATTTAGGTCCTACCTAATACTGATGATCATGTGCTAAGAACAATTAAGTAGGGTTGGTTCGATGACTATGAGGATGATGATCGTATGACTTGTTATTAATAACGAGTAGAAGTTGTATGATGATGATTAGTAGGACTTGTTATTATATATGATGATGCATGATGCGAGCATGAAGAGTTATTATATATCAGCGGGTGAAATGAACATGGATTGGATTGAAGTGAAGGCAACATGCATGTGGTGCATGTCGAAAGTAGTACAATCCAAACTTGCATGCATGTGGTGCATGTCGAAAGTAGTACAATCCAAACTTGATCAAGTTAGGATTAGTATTACTTTCGACATGCACCACATGTTGCCTTTACTTCAATCTAAGCCGTGTTTAGGCATAGCAGTAGCATTGGTAAACCAGGCACAGAGATATAAGAGAGGACACTTCTCTCTATTCGCTACCTAATAACAACCTAAATTAACCCCCAGAACCCCTAAACCAGCCCCTTTCAAAAAAAACCTCAGTTCCAGCCAGATGCTGACGCATGGATGCCTATTGGTCCCGGTTGGTGTCACCAACCGGGACCAAAGGCCCCCCTGCCTGGGCTGGCCGCAGCGGCCACGTGGAGGACCATCTGTCCCGGTTCATGTAAGAACCGGAACTAAAGGCCAAGGGCATTAGTAACGACCTTTTAGTCCCGGTTCATAAACCGGGACAGAAGGCCCTCACGAACCGGGACAATAGGCCCTTTTTCTACTAGTGTACAGGTTCGTCCCCATGATCAAGAGGTGTAGACTCGGGAAGTAACAGAACTTCCGACCGGAGAGGGGTGCCTGCATTTGGATTTAAAGATGCAAAGGGAAAAATTGTTTCATCAAAAATAACATCACGGGATATATAGACTCGACCAGCAGCAACATCTAGGCATTTGAACCCTTTGTGAAGATTGTTATAGCCAAGGAATAGGCACTGTTTGGAACGAAATTCCAATTTTTTTGAGTTATAAGGGCGAAGATTCGGGCAGCAAGCACATCCAAAGAGTCGAAGAGAATGATAATTGGGTTGTTCTTGAAACAAACGTGTCAGAGGAGTTTCAAAATCAATCACTTTGCTGGGGGTGCGATTTATCAAGTATGTGGCAGAGAGGAAAGCCTCATCCCAAAACTTCAAGGGCATAGAGGCATGGGCTAAAAGGGAGAGCCCTACATCAACAATATGTCTATGTTTCCTTTCTGCTGACCCGTTTTGCTAATGAGCATGGGGACAGGAGACATGGTGAGTGATTCCCAATTGACGAAAGAAGGAATTTAGGCGTTCATATTCGCCACCCCAGTCGGTTTGCATAGTGATGATTTTTCTATTGAACAATCATTCAACAAGAGTTTGAAATTCATGAAAGACTTTAAACACTTCGGATCGGTGTTTGAGTAGATATATCCACGTGAATTTGCTGTAATCATCAATGAAAGACACATAATAGTTTTTCTTATTGATAGAATCACGGGCAGGCCCCCATACATCAGAGAAAATTAGCTCTAAAGGAGCTTTAGACACACTGTTTGAACTAGGATAAGGAAGTTGGTGACTTTTGCCCATTTGGCATGCATCACAAACACCTTCTTTATTCAACTCACTACTAGAAAAGGGAATATCATTCTGTCTAAGAACATGACGCACTATGGTAGAGGACGGATGCCCTAGCCGACTGTGCCACCTTTCAACAGGTAGTTTATTTGCACCAAACGCTTGTTTGCTTGATCTAAGAGGAGCCGATGATACGGGGTAGAGACCTTGTCTACACCTGCCGCGAAGAAGGGTTTTCCTCGTTCCCTGTTCCTTGACGAGAAAGAAATTTGGGTGAACTTCAAGGAAAGTATGATTATCATTGGAAAAACGATGAGCAGAGATAAGGTTTTTGGCGGCATCGGGCACATGCAAGATATTCTTTAGATGAACATCACGAGTAGGGGTACGAACAGTAGTGTGACCAATGTGACTAATTTCCATACCTTCTCCGTTTGCAGTGTGGACTTGGTCGTTGCCGTGGTACTTGTTGTGGGCGGTCAACTTGTCGAGCTCGCTGGTGATGTGATCAGTGGCACCTGTGTCTAGATACCAGTTGGTATCAACTCCATAGGACGAGGTTGTGGCAGATCCGGCGCTCTTCTCGTTCTTGGTGTAGGAGATGTTGAAGCGACGGTAGCATTCAAGGGCGGTGTGGTTCGGCCTCTTGCAGATTTGGCAGACGACCTCAGGAAGGTCATCGGCTCCTCTGTTGCCGTTGTCGTTGCCGTTGCCGCGACCTCCATTGCCGCGGCCACCGCCTCCATTGCCACGGCCTCTGTTGCCGCGGCCACCTCCTCCATTGCCGCGGCCACCATTGCCATAGCCACGGCCACCTCCACCGCGGCCAAAACCACCACGGCCACGGGAGATAGCATTGACTGAGGACTGGGAGGAGTGGTTGCCACCTTCGAACATAGCAAGACGCTTTTCAAAACCGATCAACTGAGAGTAGAGTTCAGCTACCTTGATTGGTTCAGTCCTCGCGGTGCAGATGGACGAGACAAACGAGATGTAGTCGTAGTCTAGTCCTGTGAGGATGTAGGAGACCATGTCATCATCGTCGAGCGGCTTGCCTGCTGAAGCCATCTTGTCGCCCAGCGCTTTCATGCGCCCGATGTAGTCGGTGATGGTCGCGGTGCCCTTTTTGGTGGTGGAGAGGGCGATCCGCGTGTTGACGATGTTGGCCTGCGTCTGGGAGAGAAACATCTCCCTGATGGCGGTCCATGCCGCGGCGGCCTTGGTGCAGTGGGCGACTAGGATCATCACAGGTGGCGAGATCGAGTTGAAGATGAAACTCAGCACCTGCGAATCTTGCGCCAAGGTGACAAGATGCGCCGGGTTTGGCACATCTGTCGGCTTACCATCTTTGTCGGCAAGCTTGGGCTCCGGGAACGGGTGATCAGGGTTGAGATGATCGATCAGCTGCGCTCCGCGGATGGTGGCTAGGGCTTGCGCACGCCAGACCAGGTAGTTACCCCGGTGCAGCTTGTCAGCGATGGGAATGAGGGCAAAAGCGGCGGCGGCGGAGCTGGAGCTAGCCATGACTAGGGTTGGATGTTGGAGAGGAAGTTGGCTCTGAATACCATGAAAGATTGAATGGAGCGTATGCCTCTGGTAGGGACGTGTTGCATGTTATATAGGCTAACAGGTTTACAAGATTTGGTAGTTCGGTTGTATTGGATTGATCCTCAAGAAAAGCTATACAAAGAGATGAGGATGAATCCTAACAACCGGAACTACCTGATTACAATGACTCACGCAACACGTTATCCTACCAGGCGTATATACGGTTTATATTCATATCGTATATACATGTTACAATATATTCTAACAAACACCATTCCTAGCACTACCGCCGCGAAGAGATGAAGCCACATATGACAAACCATGGGTTCCAACGCAGCGCCTTCAGGAAGGGAACGACACCGGAGCGCCGCCACCGCCCGATCCGAGGATCAGAGTTTCCCTGGAGCCGCATGACGGGCCATGAGAGCCGCGACGACACCTTCAAGAAGGGAACGAGCTTCGCCACTGTCGGTCCGTCCGAAGAAAGAACAGGTTTTCACCCCGGCCAATACTCATCGCCACCCAACGCCACACCCCGGCTACCACGCCGTCCACACGGCCATGGCCAGCGGGCAGCACCAAGCCACGGACTCTGCCCAAGAGCACCGCGCTACCACCACCAGGGACGCCGCCCCGGCATCCAAGACCTAGACACCGCCTCACTCGAGACTCGCCGCTACCCCAACCAAAGAGACGAGCGGAAAGGTCCCACCTTTCGCACCCCTAGGCGACCCCCAGCATCGAGGCCCAATAGGCCGGCCAGAACTGGCATCCATCAGCCCGTCCTGCAGCCCCGAGCGTGAGACGAGCTCGGTCCTGCAGCACCGTGAAGGAGACGAGGTCAGTCCTGCTACACCGTGCGCGAGACGAGCTCGGTCCTGCTGCACCGTCCACGAGACGAGCTCGGTCCTGCCGCACCGGGAGCGAGACGAGCGATGGACCGCGGTTGGGAGAGGGCCAGCCCTTCGATGAAAGTAGTGACCGGACAACAAGGAGATGGGGCGAAGGTCGAAACGGTCCAAACGCTGACGAGCCAACGCCGGAAAAGCTGGCCGCCACCGCAGTGAGAGCCGCCGAGCCACCATGAAGCCGCCACGACACTGGGAGGCCACCACCAACGCCGGACCTCCCCGCGCCGCCGCCCATGGCCAGAGCAACGGCCACGCCCAGCCGCTGCCCACCCACGTCGCCCGGGAGCTCCAAGCGTCGGAGCCGCCGGACAGCACCACCGATGCCACACACCGGTGCGCCAGCCACCACCACAGAACATGCGCGTCCACGCCCTGGCCAACACCACCGGAAGCCCCACCACCCCACCGGAGCAGCACAGCCACCAGCGGCACCACCACCACCTTAGCAGGGCCGCCAGCCTTCCCCGCCGCCACCAACCACCATCACCAACCAGATCTGGGCAGAGCCACGCAGATCCGCCGCCAGAGCAAACCCGCCTCCCCGGAGCCCCACAAGCCGCCGCTGGAGGGGGGAGGGAGGAGAGGGGGCACTCCTGCAGGCCACCAGGACGCTGGGGAGGGGGAGGCAGCCGGAGCAGAGGTGGGCCACCGCCCAACGCCGACGGGCAGAAGGGGGCGCCCCGCGACGCCGGCCTCCTGCGCGCGGGAGGAGATGCCCCACCGCCGCCTGCGCCACGCGGCCTTTGGCCGGCGGCGCCGCCGGCAGCGGCGAGGGAGGAGAAGCCGAGGCGACGAGCTGGGGGGGAGGGGGCGCTAGGGTAGCCGCCCGGAGTCGCCCGCGGGAGCGACTCGGGGGCCATTTGCTCGCTGTTTCACGGGTCGTTGCCTCTTTTAGAAAATGAATTCTATTTGTTTTTGAGGGGAAAATGAATTCGAATATGTTTGCCTTGAATTTTATTTATTGCTTGCAGAGTATGCCATCAGCAGCGCACCATGCAGAGCCCCAGCAAGCTGTCTGCAGTCTTTCTCTCCGCACCCCCTGCTTTCTCCGGGCCCCAAGTTTGGGCTGAGCTCCCAGATGACTTGCTTCATTCCATCGTTGCTCGCTTGGGCTCCTTCCGAGACCATCTTGGCTTCGCTGCAACATGCCCCACTTGGCGTGCTAGCTGCCTTCTCTTCGTACCCATCCAAATCCACGTTACGCACAAAATTGCCACCTCTCTTCATCCAGCCCCATGATCGTGTACAAGTTCCTCTTCTTACTGCTACCAGTTATTGTCGTGAACTATATGCGTGTAGGGTTATTGATCCAGCCAACCAAAACACCGCCCTTCACTGCCAGATTCCTGTAGAAACAACCGAGAAGATGGTATTTATTGGCTCCTCCTATGGTAATGCCATCTACATCTACAACGAATTTTGTCACATCATCGATGTGTTCACCGGTGTGGAGGTTTCAACTCCACGTCTCCCATCCAGCGCCAAATTTATGGTAGTCTACTTGAAGGGCACTCTAACAGCCCCCCTTGCATCACCCAACTCACATCTCCTTGTCGGTACCCAGTTCTCCCTCTTTGATTTGCCTGTTGGAAATGACTCTTGGTCTGAACTCGAGCTTCCTTATCAGTTTGAAATAGACCATATTTTGAAGTTAATTGCAAGAAACCATCACATTTGGGGCATCGTTTGTAGAAAACCACGAGGTCACTAATATTTTGCAAAAGCCACCGCGTTTTGGTGAACTTTTTGCAGAAAGCACTGATCGCGTGCTTTGCCATGTTTGATAGCGTTTCCGACAGGTGGGCCCCGCTAGTCAGGTGCTGACTTGGGAAAAATTGCCACGTGTGAGTGTTGACCAAGTCTTCTACCTTCTCCTCTCTTCCACTCTCACACACATTACAACAAACACATTGTGTGCGTGAACTGGGAAGGGTAGGGTCCTACGCCGTCGACTGGGATGGGGGGGGGGGGGGCAGAGCCGTCGGCCATCGAGCAGTCGCCACTCGTGTGCATGGTGCAGGAGGACCCTCCTCCCGCGAGCACGCGCCCCGGCGAAGAGAAGAACGGCCTGACGGCTCCGGTGAGGCGGCCACCCTTCTCCCACGCGAGCACACGCGCCGGTGAGGCGGCCACCCTTCTCCCGCGTGAGCACGCGCCCAGGCGGGGCGTTTTCCCTCCTCCCGCGAGAGCATGCGCCTCTGGCTTCCGGCGAGGCGACGTCCCTCCTCCCCACGAGCATGTGCCCTGAGCTCCGGTGAGCACGTGCCACTGACCTCGCGCGCGAGCACGCCCTTCAACGCCCGCCACATGGCTGCCCCTTGGCTAGCTGCAGCGGCCGCCGTCGGCCATCAGCGTCGCGAGGAGGGGGGGCAGGATGACGCCGCAATCGCCGGTCTGGCAGCCCTGCGGCCGGTAGGAGGAGGGCGGTAGGGGGACTCGCCGTAGGAGGAGTGCCGGACGCCGCCGCGGCCGGTCTAGCAGTTCCCATGACCGGTAGGAGGAGCGGACGCGAGAACGAGCCCTCCCGGCGAGGCGGCGGCGACCGGTGTGCGCATCGGTTGGGCGGTGTCGTCGTCAGCAGTAGCAGGTGCTGCTCGTGGTTCAGCTGGCGCAGAAGAGGCGCGGTGGAGCTGCTGCTTGGCGAGGAGTTCTTCGTGGCGTCCGAGGCCAGAGAGCACGCACGGGCATCCGTCGGCAGAATGAGAGAGAGGAGGAGCAGGACAACGAGCTGATGCCTGGGGGAGGGGGTTTATTGAGTAACAAATGCCACTGATTTGCATATTTGCCGCGGCTAACAGCAAAACTGACAGGTTTGGCCCACACGTCAGGGTGACATGGAAGACCTATGTGGATAAGATGCTGAGGTGGCCATGGGACCCACATGTCATCCCTACTGTCTTCTTCCTCTTTCTTCCTACCTCATCTCTCTCTCCTCCACTTCCTGGTCGCATCGCGCCGCCGCCGCCGCACCCTCCTCTGAACACCGTCCATCTCCTGGTCGCGTCGCGCCGCCATCCCTCCTAGTCCGCCGTTCAAGCGCCATGGTCGGCGAGCCAGAGGTGGAGCTCGCCTTGCCCTGCCATCCCCTGCTCGATCCGGTCGCCGACCTGGCTGCCGCCGCCGCTCCTAGCGCGCCCGTCCCTCCTGCTCCGACCGCGTCGGCCTCGCCGCCGCCTGCGCATGCAGTTCCGCCGCCCGACGCTCGCAGTGCTGCCGCCCAGCGCTTGCAGTTCCGCCGCCCGGCCCTTGCAAGCGCCGCCGCCTCGCGCTCGCCTCTCCGGCAAGCCCCGCCCCGTGCCTGCCTCATCCCGCAGCTGAGTGCCGGGATCTCGCTGATAGGGGCGCGGGCGTGCGGGGGCGGCGAGCGCCTCGCCGCAGGGAGAAAGGGGCACGGGCACGCGGGGGCTTGGCCTCGCGGAGCGGGCAGGGGCGCGGGCACGCGAGGGTTCGGCCTCGCCGGAGCGGGCAGGGGCGGGTGGGGGGGAGGAGGCTCGGCCACGCCGGAGCATGCTGGGGCGCGGGGGTTCGGCCTCGCCGAAGCTAGCAGGGCCAGTCGCTGCTGTTGTTCCTCCACCGCTCCTGTTGGAAGGAAGGAGGAGAGGAGATAAGAGAAGGAGAGAAGAGCTGACAGGTGGGACCCTCGTCCACATCAGCTGGTCAAAGATCGACTAGGATTAGTCTTTGCCACATCAGCGGTCCCACCCGTCAGGTTTGCTGTTAGACGCGCTCAATTTCAAATCAGTGCGATTTGTTATCCACTTGGCGCAGAAGTGGTGGTCTTTTGTGATTTTCAGCAAAAGTGGTAGTTTTGGAGTACCCTAGCCATAAATATGGTGGTTTTGGGCAATTAACTCACATGTCAACCGAGGCCGCGACATGGATGGAAGTGGTGAAGCTGGGCGAGAAGGCACTCTTTATCGGGGCGGGATTGAAGAGCACGCCACATTCTTGCATGAGCCCGGAACTATGGGGAGGGAGGAGCAACATCGTCTACTCTCCTTGTACATCTCGACCTTGGGCTCTCTATGGGGTGTCTGGCGTGCCAGATCCCGTGCAGGATACACGACCCATCGAACCCGACGCAAGAAGCACACCAGTGAAGTCGAGAGTTTGGCCGTTCTGGCTGTACCCAAGCATGTTCTACTGACATGGCCAATGATCTGTGCCTGCCAGCCAACTAACTAAAGCTTGCGGCGGCACCAGCTTCATCTAATATCCCCCTTTGAGATGCAGGGAGCAGAGATTGATGTTTGCTGCATGGGTAGGAGATGTTAATGGTGGCGTTAGCGCTTGAAACATTTAGTAAGTAGGAGCGGTCCCTCCTGCTCCTACTGCTCCTGTGCGCTCCTGTGGTTCTGTTTAATCTTTCACTAGTTGTACTTGACCACTTATGCTTTTTTCTGTGTCGAGGAAATTAGCATGTTCCACGTCTCCCCTGTCTGCATGTACTTGAGCCTTTTTGTGTTTAAGCTTGTAATTTGTTTGCTAAACTGCATCACTAGCGCCTCCTCTGTTTCAATGTGGTGCTGGGTTTTTTTTTTGGCTATATAATGTTTTTTTGAACGGTCGGGGGGGGGGGGGGGGGGGGGGATCGTGAGGGGGGGGGGGGGGGGGGGGGGGTGATCGTGAGCTTACTAGAATTACCAACTTGTGGTGTTGGTCTCAGTTCTTACCTGTGCTCTTTGTTTTATCAATCTTCCACCAAGTGCACTGGGCCATTTGTGCTAATTCTGTCATGTTCAGCGTCTCTGCTGCCCTGTGTTGCTCGTTATTGTTGATAGCTGTCTTGGGGAAGATGAATTAGTTGGTGTCCCTTAATTTGAAGATACAAATATCCGCTTGGTAGTTTCATCAATTCCTGGTCACTGCAGTTCCGTTTTGGGCATCGTTCTAGTTCATTGCCCAACTAGCTAGAATGCATGAAGTCGAATCTGACAAGTACTCTCTCTTTAAAGAAATATAAGAGTATTTAGATCCCTACTAGTGATGTAAATGCTGTTATATTTCTTTACGGAGGGAGTATACGATGACTGCTGAATGCGACAGGAACTTGTATTGATTTTCATTGCATCTAGAGAAGCATGTATACGTAGAAACCTGGATCAGATGATATGAAGAGAATGGCATATTTTAGTACAGTTGCAGTGCATAATGAAGGATGCCTAGTTGCCTATATATAAATATGCCTCAGACCATTTTGTGGAATTGGATGCTCAGTTCATTGTCTCGAATAGCTATGGGAGATCCTACGCTATGCAGCCCCTCAGCATGGTCTGAGGTGTTGGATAATGAGCAACTAGTATTCACTGAGGGCCAAAGGTCAATACATATACATGCGTGGTAAAGCAGGAAACTCCTTATACAATGGGGATATACAGAAAGGGGACTATACACATCTAACACCCCCTCAAACTCATGGTGGGTCAACAACACTTAGTTTGGAGAGAAAAAAAGCCATGCTGCGCTCGAATTTGTGCCTTCGTAAAAAAGTCCGCCAACGGTAACTCAGAAGGCACATAGTGAAGAGCAAGAGTCTG
Source organism: Triticum aestivum (assembly GCF_018294505.1). Lineage (NCBI taxonomy): Eukaryota > Viridiplantae > Streptophyta > Magnoliopsida > Poales > Poaceae > Triticum > Triticum aestivum. Next base: position 480,846,616 of record NC_057811.1, read on the forward strand.
ATCCTGCATAGCAGTACACACAAAATGGGCATCCACACCGATGTGCTTGGTGAGCTCATGCTTCATCGGGTCACGCGCAATACTGATAGCACCGGTACTGTCTGACAGTAAGGGAGTCAAGGTAATAGCAGACACACCAAAATCCTCATGGAACCACCGTAACCAGATCACCTCAGCCGTCAACATAGCCATGGCTCGCAACTCAGCCTCTGTACTCGAGCGAGAAACTGTAATCTGTTTCTTTGTCTTCCAGGCAATAAGAGAGCCACCAAGAAAGACACAGTAAGCAGACAGCGAGCATCGATCGGAGGGATCACTAGCCCAGGTAGCATCAGAGTAGGCCTGGAGCTCGAGAGAGCTGGAGTGGGGAAAGAAAAGGCGATGAGAGATCGTGCCACGAAGATATCGTAGAACACGGAGGGGATGACTATAGTGGACAAAGGTGGGTGCTGAAACAAACTGACTCAGAATGTGAACAGGATAGGAGATGTCGGGACGCGTAACAACAAGGTAGACAAGGCTGCCAACGAGGTGACGATAACGAGTGGGATTAGGAATAGGGTCGCCATCAGAGGCACGAAGCTGAACGTTGAGCTCCATAGGAGTCAGAACAGTGCGCTCATCACCAAGAGCGGCACGAGCAAGAAGATCCTGAATATATTTTTCCTGCGAGATGTAGAAGCCATCAGAGGTCGAGGAGATCTCAATCCCAAGAAAATATCAAAGTGGACCAACATCAGACATGAGGAACTGGTCGCGAAGGCGTGCCTTAACAAAGGCAATGTAGTCAGAGTCGTCACCAGTGATGATCATGTCATCAACATAGAGAAGGAGAAGAGTCCGACCACGAGGAGACGTGTGAACAAACAACGCGGGATCATGATCACTGGGCAAGAAACCAGCGGCAGTTACCACAGAGGCGAAATGCTCGAACCAGGCACGAGGGGCCTGTTGAAGACCATAGAGGGAGCGGCGAAGTCTACAGACCATACCATCAGGAGCATAGTACCCCGGGGGTGCTGCATATAAACCTCCTCACGCAACTCGCCATTGAGAAAGGCGTTCTGGACATCAAGTTGAGAGATAGACCAATGACGAACAGAAGCCACGGCAAGGAGAGTGCGGACAGTGGTCATGTAGGCCACATGAGCGAATGTCTCATCATAATCGCGTCCCTGCTCCTGCCGAAAACAACGGGCCACAAGCCGAGCTTTGTAGCGCTCAAGAGAACCATCGGAGCGAGTCTTAATCTTGTAGACCCACTTGCAGGTGATGGGACGGACACCGGAAGGAAGGGAAACCAGATTCCATGTGCGAGAGCGCTCAAGGGCAGCAAGCTCTTCGGCCATTACAAGCTGCCATTCGGGCTGAGTCATGGCAGTCCGATAGGAAGTGGGCTCAGCAATAACAGAGAGACCCTACCGACCAGGAGAATAGCGATCAGACGGGGGGCGAGGCCGAGCACGGAGGTTATGAACCGGGGGAGGCGTGAAGGGAGGTGCACCAGAGGTGGAAGGCGCATTAGGGGAAGCATCCTCAGTACGAGGGCGGCGAGTATAGTGGAGAGGAAACGGTGAGAGAGGGCGATGGACTGGAGATGATGGTGGAGAGGTGGAGGAGGAGGATGGGGAAGAGGGTGTCGGTGGTGAAGGAGAATGAATGACAGGTGCCGGAGGAAGAGGTGAAACACGAGGCACATAGCAGGGTGAATCGGGAAGGAGAAGAAAAGAAATATCATCCACAGAGAAGCTCAAGGAAAAAGGACGTGGGTAGTAAGAATGAGACTCGTCAAAAGTCTCATCACGCGAGATGCGCAAGCGACGACCAACAGGATCCCAACAGCGATAGCCCTTGTGCTTATCACTGTAGCCAAGGAAAACACGCTCAACCGACTGAGCAGTCAGTTTGGTGCGTTCTCGCGGGGCAAGAAGGACACAACACACACATCCAAACACACGAAGAGCTGAGTAGTCAGGAGAACGACCAGTGAGACACTCCATAGGAATACCACCCTGTAGAGCAATCGATGGTTGAATGTTGATGAGATAGGTGGAGGCAGAAACAACCTCAGCCCAAAAGTGGGGTGGAAGGGAAGCGACAATCATCAGCGCATGAGCCGTCTCAAGCAGATGACGATGCTTACGTTCTGCAACGCTATTCTGAGCATGAGCACCAAGACATGAGAACTGGGCAAGAGTACCCTGTTCCGCGAGAAAACCACGCAACAGCTGGGAGATATACTCTCCAGCGGAGTCAGCACGAAAAGTACGAATAAGCGTGGAAAACTGGGTGTGAACCATGGCAGCAAATCGTTTGTATATAGAGAGAACCTCGCTACGAGATTTCATAAAGTAGAGCCAAGTGTAGCGAGAGAAATCATCAATAAACAAAACATAGTAGCGATGACCACCTTTCGAATCAAAGGGAGCAGGACCCCAGACATCAGAATGAACTAAGTCAAAAGGACGTTGAGATACCGACTGACTGGTAGGATAAGGTAACTGGGTCTGTTTGCCAAGTCTACAACCATTACAATGTAAAGAAACATCTCCAGATATAGACCCTAAGAGGCCCTGACGCACTAATGATGACAAGCGAGAGCCACAGATGTGACCAAGGCGATGATGCCACTGCTGGAAGGACGCAGACGAAGAGGCAGCAAGAGCATGAGAGCTGGCAGAAGTGGTGGCAGCGGAAGGAACACAAAGCCAGTTAACCTCCAAAGGCCATCTGACTCACGGCGCCGGGGGCCAGCACCAACCAAAACCTTGGTGCGACGATCCTGAATGGAGCAAGAGTCGGTATCAAGAATGACACGACAACCAGAATCAGTAAATTGGGCAGCGAAAAAAAGATACATGGTAAGGCGAGGAACATGTGAAACACTAGGAACAGAAAAGGATGGAGTGGAAAGAATACCACAACTAGCAACAGGAAGAGATGTGCCATCGGCAATAAGAACATTAATAGGAGAATCAAGAGGGCGAAGAGAAGACAACGATAAAGAATCAGAGGACATATGAAAAGAAGCTCCAGAGTCCAGAACCCACGAAGATGTACCTGACGATGTAGATGCCAGCGGTGATGAAGTGGTGAAAGAAGTCACAGCAGCAGCAGAACTCGTCGATGAAGAACCAGAGGAAGCCAGAAGGCGCTTGAACCGCACAATGTCCTGGTCAGTGAGTGACGGAGTCAATGACGACACAGGAGTCCCACTGGAAGAGGAGCGCCTCTGGTTTCGCTGCTTCTGGCGACAATCAGACTCTGGGTGACCTGGCCTGGAGCAGTAATCACAGAAGGTGTCACGGCGTGACCGACCCTTCTCAACATAAGGAGGGTAACCCACCCCCCTGAAGGTGTGGGCAGGAGTGGTGGAGCAGTGGGACGAGCAGACGACGTGGGAGCTCGGGCAGCCAACACAAAAGGAACCGCAAGCAACCTAGCAGAACGAAGGCGGGTCTCCTCAGCACGAAGCTCAGCAAGTACCTCCAAGATAGGAACATGATCACGAGCAAGCAAGTGAGCACGTCGAGGCTCAAACTCGGAGCGGAGGCGAGATAAGAACTCATGGACACGCTGAAACTTCAAGTTGGACCACATAGTCTAACAACAGCGGCAGGATCCACAAACAACTGTCCGAAGAGAGTCAAGCTGGTGCCAGATGGCAGAACTCTGTGTGTAGAACTCGTCAATAAATGAGCCACCCTGCTGAAGAGCGTACTCCCGACGCACCACAGATAAGTAAAGAGCATCACTAGAGGGGTGATAGCGCTGACAGAGATAGGACCACACCGCTGCAACTATGCCGAGGCCATGAACTCCGAAGCAAACTAAGGGAGGACACTCGCAGTGAGAACAACAGCAGCACGGGCATCATCATTGCACCACTGAGTGTAAGCAGACAGATCATCCCGGTAGACAAAAAGAGCATTTGAATAGGCGGATACCTGCTGATCATAGGTATCAACCACAGCATCATCGAGCGCCTTGGCTGCATCTCGATCAGCCTGAGAAGCATCAGCAACAAGAACCGGCAGCACCACGGGTAGGAGTCACAGGAGCAACAAGGCATGGCGGACAGGGGACCTCGCCCGAGAGAACGCCCCACAGAAGAAGACCGCGCATATGGATACGCATGAACCCCGCAAACTCAGCATAATTGGTGCCATCGAAGATCACCGAGCACCGAAGGACCGCGACATAGCCCGAAGAGGACATGAGGAAAGTCTCTCTGTTGCTTTTGTTTTTTTGTTCAACAGACAGAAGACCCGATCTGGATCGGGGTAGACGCTCGCTCGAGGGTGGAGCGACCGCTAGCAGGAAGCGGCCGGAGGAAGCACCTGAGCGGGGGCTACGGCAGCAGCGGCCAGCCCGACGAGCCAAGGAGAAGCAGCAGCGGTCGGACGAGCGGCTGGGGAGGCTGGGAGGAGCTGCGGCCCGATGGGCGGTTGGGGAGGTCGGGAGGAGCTGCGGCCGGACGGGCCTCGGCGGCAGCTGGAGAGGCCGGGGACGACGACGACCGGACGGGCCCCGGCGACGGTTGGAGAGGCCGGGGGCGGCGGCGGCTGGGCGAGCCCCGGCGGCGGCTGCAATGGCCGGACGGGAGCGGAGGTGGCTGGGTGAGCGTCCAGACGATGAGGAGCTGAGAGGAGGCAGCAGCTGGACGTGGAGAGGCAAGGGAGCAGGTGGCACATGTGGCCCTGACAAGAGAAGCTGGGCGAGCGGGCACTCTTTATAGAGAAGTTGTGCTCATGCAAGAAAAATTTGTGCGCAGAGATGTTGATGCAAAACAGGACGCTCCAGATAAATGGCGCAAGCATAATCACAACTTTCCCATAACACTTCATTGACGGATGCCTTCTTGTCAGGGTCATCATTCTCTGCTACGGCGTCGGTCTTCCATTGTCATGGCGACTCACCGCCGCCGCCTCCAGCCAAAATGGAAAAAAAGAATCACAATGACAATAAGGGCTGATTTGGTTGCCAGGGATCCTCCCAGGATCCCCGCCCTTTCCCTGGGTCAGAGCACCACGTGGAGAACCTGCCCCGGTTTTTATGCTGTTAGATTTGGTGACATAGGGGAGGGGGTGTTCCCGTCCCAATCCACCCGAAATCCCCGGGCTGCTCTCCCACACGAGACGAATTCTCCCCGCCATGCTGTGATCTCTCTTCTGATATTTCCTGCAGCTTCGTCCTAGTACGACTCGATCTCTTCCAAGCCCCTCCGCTGACAGCCAGATTTTCATCCCTCGCTGTCAAACTATCCCAGGGACAAGGGGAATCTTCCCCGTGGTGGGAGGGGGATCGCTTGTGCACGTGAAGATTTTCCCTTGGGGTTTGTTACCCTGGTTTTGTGCCCTCTTGAAACCAAATGAGGCCTTAATGGTTTTGGGGGTTGCGTAATTTCAGTACAAAGTCTCCTATCCATTTTCCCTGAAAAAAAAAGGAATTTCCAGTTTGTTTGTTTAATTGGCAGTCTTCTTCTGTGAGATGCACGTTGTTACAGTGGTCTGACGGAGTAATTTAGTATGACTGGATCAAAATTTAGGTCACTTGGATCAAAATTTGACTAGCCCCTAAATGGAAGGAGCCACGGATGGATGGATGTTCGTCTTCTCCAACTCCGGTTGCTTAAACTACCACATGCTCTTCCCCCTACCTATTCTACAGGTGTATACAAAATTGCAGTGCTGCCATTCATTGCGGCTCGGTCTCCGCCATCAGACTCGCTAGCCTCTGCACCTCCGATGGATCTAGAGTGGACATGCATTGCTCCCAGCGAGCATCACCAGCACTCTACAAGAAAAATATAAGTTGATTTCGCATCAGTAAAAATCGCAGACAGGCAATAAATGTATGTATGCTTGGCGACATTTATAATTTTTAGAAACCAGACAATACGTTAATCAGTTAGCTTCCTGAACAACTTCGGTTTATTAATTCTTCAGCACTTTATGTATGTACAAACAAAAACATCAGCCATGCATGGAGACAAAATTAGCTAATCGAAATCACGTGCGGAAAATTTCTTTCAGCAAATAGTATGTTCCTCTCTGATCTACAAGCTGCTCTTGCCACTTGTGGCTAAATTTCATGTTTTGACCCTTTTTCGAAACTTGTTCGAGATCTAACCCTGCTTTGCAAAAATTTCGGGGTCTGACCCTTTTCTTACCGGCAAGGCCCCTGGCAGTAGGGTATAACAGCCTACCTCCAAGGTCCCTGGAGGTAGGGTATAACAACCTACCTCCAAGGCCCCTGGCGATAGGGTTATATTTTTTCTAAGTATGGAACACAGTGCATGCTCACACCTACCACCGGACACCTTAGTGGTAGGGGTGTACAGGCTACCGCCAGCCTGTTTGGCGGTAGGAAGCAGCTTCCTACCGCCAGGGGCTTTGGTGCTAAGAAAGGGTCAGATCCCAAAATTTTTACAAAGTAGGGTTAGATCTCGAACAAGTTTCGCAAAAGGGTCAAAACACGAAATTTTGCCGCCACTTGTCAGTCTACAGAAAAATTCTTTTTTTTTTGGAAGTAAACACACTGTTGTGGTTACTCCAGCACCAGCACGCACCATAGGGACCCGCAACAAATCGGAACCAATCAGTCACACAATGAGTGCCGATCCCACAAAAGAATGGATAGACTGCTTGGTTAAAGAAAAAGAAATGTGATGTAACCAAACTCAGAGAACGATCCATTCAAAATAGCATCAGGACGGATCTCCACTCCGCCGAGTCCAGTAAGCAACTAAGCGGAGGACAAGGGTTTCCTCCATGTGGAGTGAGACAGGAGAGTGGCTTTAGGTGGGGAGGATGCAATGTTATTGGGTAGTGAGGTGGTACAGAAGAATATGACCGTCCACACTCAAGCTAAGCACCCTCCTTCACTGGAAAAATGAACCTCTCAATATCTTGTTCGTTGGCAAGATTTCACCAATCACACGAGCAGCCTATGGGTGCATTCACGCTATCGATTCATCTAAACACATGGTCAATCATGCTATGCTGCCTACGTTTGTCACACTAGAATAGGTGCATACACGCGTATCCACATCGAGAATGAAAATCCCATCTATTTCAATCAAACAACATCTCTGAAAGTGGAATTCAAGATTATCTCTTGCGGTTTGTTAGCAAGGTGTAGAAAAGACTCGATAAAGTACCTGTTTTAGATTGTTCAGCACACCGCGCACTTTACTGGGAAGGGCTTCACTTTGTATATCCTGTATGCATACATGCAGAGAAACAAGGTTAGCTAACTCACTCATAGGCAAACTTAATATGCTCTGGCCAAGATTACACATGCATACATCTCACCTTTAGGCTTGCAAAGGCTCTGCACACATGAGCCAGTGAACCCACAGCCCTTGATAGGTTTGCTTCCACCTACAAAGAGCGCGCTTATTTTGTTGGTAAATACTGTTGGACTAGCAACTAGAGGAGGAGCAGAACAGGGGAGGCAGAGGAAAAAGCTAGTATCACAGGTATGGTTTTTGAATGTCAAGTTCACTTCATTTACATTGCTAGCATATGGTCAGTCGGCAGCTAAACCAACCATACAGATACAGCTCTAGCAGCTGTCAGTACATGCAAACATCAAACTGACTACTTGCTGGCAGACTGCATATTCTGTCCTGCTGACTAGGTAGCCAACCTATATGATATGACATCGACTACTACTTAGCTAATTAGGCAAAAAGGACACAAGAATTAGAACTAACAAGCACACCATGCTATGGAATTTACCATTTCGCACAGACCAGAAAAACCGTCTTCTTTTTCTAAATCACCTCTTGCCCTGCAAGGGAGTAGAAATTAATAAGCTAGAAAAGAATGGGACCCTTTCTTAACCCCCTTTGGCTAGAATACTCACATGCACAAGGCATTGCACCATGCTTGCATAGACCGTTTAAGATGAGTTGACACGGTCATTGGCCAGACCAACGAAAGCCTTCCAAGAGTTATCGCTGTATTTCCAACAACTATATTGTCGAGTCCCTGATAATGGCACAACATAAAGGCACTTAGCTGGAATTATCGCTCGACTAGGAAACCTGGTGATAAAAGAAATTACCTCTGAAGACCTTAGAATAGGAAGCAGACATGATAGAATGGTGGTCACCACTGGTGATGAAGTTTCTTGGCCGAACTGAAAAGATATAGTCAGGCAGACATGCAGACGCTTTTAAAAGTATGTCTGAGGCAAGAAACTGAGGTAGCCTACAGCCCAAAACCTTATAAATGCAATTTTCAAGTGGAAACCCATGTCAAACGGCTGGCACTAGAAACTTGCACAAGTGGGAGGGTGCCCGTGACAAAGAATAGGAAATACTTCTACTATATGTACATATATTAATCTAGCTGGTATTGCTAAAAGCAGCACGAACCTTCATTGCCAGTTCCCCGATGATCCAGCATGCACTGTTTGCTACAGATGGTGCAGCCTTCACGGATTGCATTATCTACGGTAATGATATTATATGAGGATCTACAACATTGTAAGCTACTGGGCACAGCAACTTCAATGGACCACAGAGTGTACTTACCAGTTGCTCTGCTGCAACTTCAAGGAACTCTTCAAATCTTGGAAGTACATGTGTATGGCAAACCTAGTATATGCAAAAGCGTTACTTTTTTTACGGGTTGAATATTCGCATGGAGATAACAAATATTAAGTTTTGTTCTTTGCAGCCAACCATAGAAATTCCGCCCAGAAGGGCCAGAGCACTTTGTCGAATACCAGCTACTTCATCCTTGCAGCATCGCATAATGAGATCGATCAAATCACTTTGCGCGACCTAAACCGAAAACAAAGATGGCTTACCCAGTGCCCAAGATGAAGTGTTGCTCATATAACACAAATATCTAATCAGCAGACAGAGGACAAGAAGCATTATTCTACAACTCCCAAGTTGATCATTCGATTAGTGCATGATTAGCATTATCATAAACTTAAACTTCCAATCAACTTACATGCAAAACTCTCATCTTGTACCATGTACTGAAGCCAACCTTAATAACAGCTCACAGTTAGACTATTAAGTAGAACCTAAGTGGTCATAGTAAGTCCAACTTTGCCTTCTGCTTGCAACACATACTGGCACCTAACATTACTCAGAGGTGCTCAGCATTGAGAACATACAATGCACCAACAACTATCAGTTTTCACAAGTCCAGAAGTGTCTATTCTGCACACGTGGTACTAATAATACACTCCCTCCACCCCCAAAATTACTTGTCGCAGTCGACATTTCTGAGACAAGTAATTTGGAACGGAGGGAGTACTAAGTAAATCAATGTACAAAAGACAAGGAAGGATCTGAATATTCCACTGTACAGATAAGTTCAGAGAAAACTGACGGTCATTTATATCTAACAATGCTAACACAGCACTAAGAAAGCATCTAAAGAAGAAAATATCAACGAACAAAGAATTCAATTTACCAGGCTTTCAGTATCAGCACCAAGTGCTTCTGCAAGTACTAACAAAAGGTCCAATGAGTAGACGACGAAATCCTCATCGTCTGACGCATGAGGTGCGGCACGATCAGCCTACATGTAGAAAGGAGAGATCCCTCAAGAAACATACTGGCACAGCTTATCTCTGATGTAACCGGACCCTATAGTAGTACCCGCAGCCGTGACCAAGACTGATGTAAAACGTGTGAAACAGATTATTGTTCAGTTGACCTACGCCCAGTGTACTTAACAGACTAGACATGCGACAACAGGAAAAATACCTCTGAACCTAGACTGATCAAAATCTTTCATACGACATTATCTAATTAAGATCAACGCCAACCTCTTAACGTGTTTCCCTTAACAACAAAAATGATGAAGATGCATTCTATATGTGGTACTAACCGATTTGTACTGATATAACTAGAAAGTACCGGTTGGAAAGATTCAAGTGACGCCACATTATTAATTTCTGCTCCAAAGAAGTGATGAAGAAAATTCATCTAGCATTTGATGTTTAACATCATATCACCAAGGCGTAGTTAAAATAAAAAACTTGCTTATCCTAGCAACCAGGGCATGTGCATTGTGTGGTTCCATACAAATCACAGTGCATAAGTTAATGCTACTGCTGGAAGCAAAGGTTTGAAGTAAAGAAAGAACATTCAGACAAGTATCATTAACTGCAAATAAAGAATACGGAACACCAAATTTCGCATGAAAGGAAGTATTAATACTTTGGGAGGATCAGTGAACAACTTAAACATCACGAACTGAAATCTGTTGGATAGAATAATGGTGACAAAAATACTCAACAGGGATAACTCAGCTATGCATATACGTACATTTGCCAACTGCCAGAACTTGATAAGATCTAGGCAGTTCTGAAACACTGGCTTAGCAAACTGAAAAAATCCTGATCCCGCTGCCTGAAAGTAAATTGAAAGGCATTAGGATCTCAATATTATAGTGTAACTTTACAAAATACATAGAATGAAACTTATAATAGACTGCCAAAGGCATTGTAGATGTTGCCATCACGTAAATATTTGACCACAATGTAATGCAAACTTGTTCTACTGTAATTAGTAAGTACACCAAGCTCAGGATTCAAAACTACAAGATGGTCTTTTAGACATGAAAAGAGCAGTACCTGTGCGATAGATGTAAAGCATTCAAGTAGGGGCAAGATATCTTTGTTAGATTTCTGAAGTTGCTGCCATTTCTTGATCAACAGAGGAACAAATATGTGCAGATGTTCTGCCTGCACGACAAGGAATTAACAATATCAATAAGGAACTAATACACTAAAAACATATGACAAAACCATCACAGAAATCTATCTCATTATCTATGTAAACAGCAAGCACGAGAAGTTCATCAGCATGTTGAACCTTGTTTACCATTGCTCCAACAACATCAATAAGACTGCAAAGTGCCTCAGAAATTAACCAAAGGTCTCGCGCCTGCTCAGAAGCAAAACATAGTATCAGAAGTAAGAAAAGGAAACCTGAGAAACTTTTTGCTAGATCATAAGTGTCCAATGGGATTGGAGATTATGATTGTTCAAATTCTGAAGAACCTGGTGTTTCCCAAGTTCTAAGATGAGTTGCTCCAAAATAATTTCCATTCCATTTGATTCTGCAGCATCCTGAAAAACGAAATCAACACATACCAATTATGCACAGAAGATCCAAGCGGGAAAACAACTGAACAATGTGCTTCAGGAAAAGAGAAACAATGTAATAACATCTTTTTCCGTGAGGTAGTAAATAACCTTCCCAATCGTCAGGAAGGCCGAACGTGCAGCCTCCTGAACTTTTCTGTTAGTATCTAATGTCCTTCTAAGCAGGCCCGTGATGATCTTAGCAAATTGTTCACGGTCACGGCTCTACATCAGCAAAAAGAACAGTGTAACATTAGTTAAAACCATAGTTCTACAAACAGAGCATGCATAGATAAGGAACAGTTCTACATCCGTAAAAAATTAACTGAACCATATGAACCTTTTGGATATCTACACCAGAACATTAAAAACACATACATCAAAATGAGCAGTCCGCTTAAACAAGAACAAACAAGCTTAAATACGTGATATAATATACTTGTTTATTACTATAACCCAACACCACATGTTCTCTAATGCAATACAGTAGAAAATCATGGAAGGATTGCAAGGAATGGAATTCTCCCAAACACATGAGGATAATCAAGACATGCGAGTGCTCTGTTACCTGAACAATGAACTTGCTATATCGAGAAATGGTTTGACAGGTGATTCTCCGTACAAGAGGAAACTTATCATCAAGTAACCGGATCAGCATGTGGAAAATCTGAAATTTAACAAAGCAACTCAGAAAAAGCAAGCATATAATAGGAAGCAATCTAGATAGATCATAATAATACAGAAGGCAGCAATCATAAGATAACTAAAAAATTGAGTTTGTCCCAGAACTAATGATTGCACCAACAGCGTGTTCCTGTAAACATTTTGAAAGTTCACATTCTAAGAAGCAATTTCTCGGCTAGGTCTAGAGTGTTCATGAGAGAAGCAAGTATGCAGACTTATTAAAGTGCTTCTCAAAACTAAATTCAAGAATTACATGGCATGATTGGGTCAATATGATCTGAATCATGTAATGCAATTGGTATCTTCGCGATATTAATATATTCCTTTTTTCAAAAAAAAACCCTGTAATGCAGCTTTAGTCATTTCTACCATAAAAATTGGCGTTCTTGCAATGCATATGTATACAGCAATGATTAGTCAATTAAATTACCTGCGGAGTGTGGGAATACAATCCAGTCATGCATCCCTCTGCTATAGTATTAATACATAGAACAGCAACTTCCCTATCCTTCCATCCATCATCATCTGTCTGAGCGATCTTATCCTGCATAATTACATAAATTCATATATGGTTATCAAAAAGATTTAATGCTCAAAACAGAGTGCACCAGTAAATACGGTACACAAATACCAACCATACCAATGGTAGGGTTCTGAAAAACACCATTTACTAGAGAGCCCTACTGCTGTATCTGGTTTCACCATTGGACTTTACGTCTTCTATCAACAGCACAACTTTAGGGAATAGACTGTTTCTGTGCCATTGACTACCAGCAGCCTTTGTCAAGCCAATTCGTAGTTGTTAAGTCATTCCAATTTCTATGAGAAGCTAAGCCTATTGGTTAAGATATTCTGGTGTGACAACTAATTTTCATAGCAATTATTTGCCAGAGCCAAACATTCTTGCACAACTCTTCCTAACTGCAACCAGTTTCCCACCATAAAATGGTAACGATGTATGGTATTTACAGGCTCAGGTCAGAAGGAATGCTAATCCAGTAGTAACTCAAGCTCATGAAGCATCACTACCTCACTTAAACTACTCCTTTATAAACCCAGTAGTTAGGATATACTAAGAACTAAAAATGCAAATTACCTTGATCAAGGGCATTAAAATAGGAAGAATGTCGTCCCTAAGAACCTTAGAAAGACGGTCTAACCCTTCAGTGCTGTATTTCCGCAAATTCCAAGCATTTACAGCATCATCATCATCATCATCAGCCTGTCCATATAGCCAGTAAGTTTTCGTAATTTAGCAATTGCATTGGTCACTTAAGCGTGAGTAGACAACTAAAGTCATTCAGTTGCTTAATATAACACTTGAACTCACGTTCTCCTTTCCAGTTTCAAATCTATGTAATCGAGACGCATGGAAGCGGCGCTTCAGATCCTGTTACATAATTGTCCAGATCTTATTTCAAGCAAGAAAAAGAAGAAGCAGAGATCATCGATATGGTAAACCTACAGTTAGGATTAGCACAAATATAAAACTAATATCACTCTCCGCTTCTTTTAACATTATAAATCCAGTTTTATAGCGAGGAAAATTACAAAATGCATATGCTAGTTGTAGTTTCTTCCAAAATAACTAACAAAATTGTATAATATTTTTTTTGCAGTTCAATACTACAAGAGACTACTCATTCCAGCACAGTATTATACTAACTAAATACAAGGCTAATGTAAGATTTGACTACACATTCAAACATGCAGAACCAACCATTTAATCAAGACACTTCAAGTGAAAACAAATAATTACGAAAGATGTAACCAACCTGGTCCCTGATGGAAATGGATTCATATTCCTGAAAGCATTCAATATTTATTATCACATCATGAACCACAAGTGAAACAAGCAAGATATAAAGAAATCTATCGCACCTTAATATCAGCCAGAGAATCATCAAGATCAGTATAAACCATGTTTTGCACCAAAGTCTAGAAAATAAATACGAAACAATGACGTTAGAAAACAACCCAAGATGCATCATCATTTGTTTAAATAAGAGAAATATGACATACTGGGATTAATTCTGGCAAGACCTCCTGCAACCCTTTGCTGGAATCACAGTACGACCTGAAAAGTTTACTGGTGGTTAATACTGTAACAGAGCATTAAGCAAGATCAATCAGCTTAAGGTACCATGAATAAAAACAACAGTATGCAAGAATCATGAATAAAATATGAATAGAAAGTTTGAATATGCCATGTTCAGGTACCATGTTGACAGAAAGCGTACCAAAATTTACAGGCCTCCAGAGCAAGATCTTCGTCCAACTCATTGTTAGCTAGCAGGACGAAATTAATAGCAGTTCCCAAATATAGCTGCAGTGTTTTTCTCCCGTGTCAGACCCAGACCCAACACAAGACAAACTCCTAAGCATAAGCAACTGAGTATTGAAAGAAAAATAAGCAAAGGACATTACCTCTGGAATTAACTGGTGTTCCATAAGCAGAGCCCATGATGAACACACCTATAAAAAACATGAATTTATTGAGTTAAAATGTGCAATTAAACATCCAAAACAGCAATCCCTTCTGACCTCCTGGCCAGATAGCCTAGACTAAGCTTGTGACACCCCCCTCCCTTGTACACATATTTTCCTATAAATACTTCTTTACTGTCGGGGCCTCTCCTACGGTTTCATTTCAGGGGTAAAATGAGGTACTAAATGATGCAACAGTTACATTTATATGCACTTGAATGCGTACACAATTATATAGTGTGTATCATAAAGTGTAGTGAAAATACCAATTTTTTGACATTTGTTGAAGTTTGCTTCGATAATTCAAGTAAGCCCTGAAGGAATTGATTCCTGAAAACCTCCTGCAAATAAATCAAAATCATTAGGTGAAATAAGATGAGAGATGTGTGTGGGGGGGGGGGGGGGGGGGCTCTTACAGATGGAACCACCAAGATGCACTGGTTCACACAAAGCAGAGATAGTCTTCTAAGACTCATATGAGGACTTTCAAAAAGCTGGACGAAGGAATTTTGAACTGGTTGTTAGAATAAACCGTGTAAATATGTTAAACTCAGGAAAGTTCTCAGAAGTAGAGATGTACCATACCTGCATGAGTCTTGGCACAAAGTCATATATTAGTAGATCGCGCAAACCAGCATCAACAATAGGATCTTCAGGAAAGTTCTCACATATCTTCCATCAAAAGGTTTGAGTTCAAGAAGTTAGTTTATAGTGTATGATTTAATGCACATATATCAACTATTGGGACTCCCCTAAAACAATACACAGCTCTCCTGCATGTTTACTATACAGATACAACTAGTGAGAGTTTTATAATCCATGCTCAAAACTAAGTAGCAGGAGTAGTGCATTACCATGTAGATAGTTTCTGCGGCACCTTCCTTTTGGTTCAGGTCTTGACTATCAAAGCACAGCCTCAGAGTCTCAAACAAGTCAGCCCATTTGTCAAACCCAACAATTTGAAGAAGTACACTTATAACAGTGCAAGCTGTTGATCTTATTTGCTTATGACGTGTACCAATGCAAGTCAACAATTCATACTTGACGTACTTTTGGGATGAAGGAGGCATAGCATTAAAAGCCAATTGCAAATTGTTTTTCAGCAATAGACCAGCAGCTTGCCTTAGTTCAAAAGATATGCCCTGCAGGAGATATATCAAGATGTCAGTAAGATCCCTGAGATCAGAAGATCAACAATCATAAGTGCAGAAGATTCCTGAGAAAATTATGATGGAAATTTTGTAGTCCTTATTAGTTCAGAAGATTCCCAAAAGAAATTGCAGATAATGTAGTTGTAAAAAGTATGAGAAGGTTACACTAGTAGTTGTTTGTTCATTCATATTCAGGCAACTGCTCTTATAATACTTTACAGAGGGAGTACCAGGCAATTGACTGTGAACAGTTTGCTCACATCTAATGAATTTCGGTGCATGCTAGTCCATATAATAAAAGAATTCTTGTGCAATAAACATCAGATTAATCATATTTTTGTTAACATAAGACGACACATTCGATATGCAAAGTGAACAGCTTTTTGCTTCAATGTGCTACTTCTCATAAATTTGGCATTTTAGTGCATGTAAACAAAAGTTTTGGTACAAGTTGTAGAAGACTATGGTTTTTATTGCATAAGCGAGGTAGCTTCATTAGCATCAGGGAGCAATTCACACAGTTACAGTACTTACAAAAGCCCTTGAATTCCCTACAAAAAGCCTTTGAATTTTCTAAAAAAAGAAGGCTTTGAATTGCGTATGCTTAGAGAAGTAGACTTGTTATGTTAATGCATGATTTGCTTGCCTAAATAGAGATTTGCACATCCGCCAACTTGCAATTACACCTGAAGTTTTCAGCCCTGCATTCTTTGGCCTGTTTTCAGCAGAGTTTGTGGTGATTAGTAAGTCTTTTGCATGCATTATTAGGTCCTGTTTTAAGTTTACAGTGGCAGCACCGGTGCAATCCTCAACCTATCCCATCCTCTACAGAAATTCCTCACTTGCAGTTCATACACATCAACACTTGCAGATGTTAACAGCTTGTGGCTGCAATAACTGCTCCTAGGCTACTCACATCTTATGATTCCCCATCATGCTCAATGTCGAGGATACTACTGCCCCCCTCAACATTCTCGTGCTGGTTATGTTGAAGATAAAGGAGGGCAATGCGATCATCATTGGGAATAGTATAGGGGAACTTATTCCCACAGCATATAGTAGTAATTTGAAAACTAAAAGCAATAATAAGTAGAACTAAATGTAGGGACTATATAGGCAGGGGCATGACATAATAGAATCAAATGACAGATGGAGTTGAAGGTGAAGGTTTACCTTTTCGTGGGCGAGAAGAAAGACTAGATAAACATGGAAGTTGGGGAGCTGGCTGTAGTAGTGGAGCTGCTCCCAGTTGCAAGCTTGGTTAGAGTCTATGGAGAAAAAGGTCTTGATGAGAATAGTTATCTCATTGAGCGTCGCAGCCGCTCCCTCTGCTGCTCTTTTCAGCCGCCCAATTATTATTGGAAGTGCATCTCGGTTGAACTTGAGTGTAATAAGATCCTCGCCACATCCTATAAGCTCCCAGTTTACATCATCACTTGCAGCAGCGAAAAGGGCAGAACTCTCATGACCCCAACGATGCACTTTATCATCCAATGAAGCTCCAACAGTATCAACAGTGCCACTCCTCAAGAGTCGTTTCACCTTTCGTTTCATACTTCTGATTCGCCTGGTTTCGGAAAGATTGACCATTGACCAATGAACTGCATTTTGTCTGTCTGCAGTTTGAGTTCTGAAATTTTTTGGAGTGAAGTTAAACAGATGCTTAAAAGTTGCAGGGAAACAATGAGGCCCCAAGCTGATGTCCGCGCTGCCATCATAGTAAGAGAACAAAAGGTGTGAGGTCAGAGTTAAAGTATGTAATTTGACTTACTTAGAAGATTGATGAAAGAACTTACACAGTTGTATGATAGCCCGAATCATAGGGAAGAATCTCGGATGGAATCCAGCCCGGAATTTCCACATCGTTGAACACGTAAAATTTTGGGTCTTTTTCAGGCCGAAAACCAGAGAAGTATAAATCGGACTCTCGGTACAGTGTCTCAACACCGTCAGCTCCTTTGCAAAGTTTAACAATGTGGAATAGGTCCTTGCCATCGACGAGCGGTGGTGTGACAGGATGCTCACCGAGCATCAATGAACATACATCACGCATCCTCTTGGATAGCAATGCCATTAGATGGTCATATGACTCCTCGGTAATATCCACTTGGATGGAGAAACTCGGCACATCCTATAGTAAAGCACACATAGAAGTGTCAATGCTAACGACCATAAAGCAATATAATAGCAACTATTGCCAAAGCAGAGTTGGGTAAATGGCAGCTTTCGATTTGATGCTAATCAATAATTCAGCACTAAAGCCATATGAAAGGTAATGAAAGGCAGATTCAGTGTCAGCGCTGTTTACTCTTATGCACATGATTCTGATACGCAATCCTTGCAAACAACATGGAAACTTTGAACAGCATGCTCTACTGAAACCAAGAGCACATGGCTACTTGCAGGACATATATAAACAGAACAAATGAGATCGAGTTAAATACTAAGTTGTATGCAGCGCAATTTAACACCTGCAGGGCATGCTACTATGGTCATAAAATTTCTGAAAGCATATAAGGCAGTTACTGACAGGCGGAATGTAGTAAGTAAGCCATAATGTGCTTTTCTTCACAACCCAAGAGCACAGTTAGCGGCATGGGGCCATCACGCACACATAAGTTTAATTGCCAGTTTTCAGATAAAGAAATTTGACTTAGAGTTTCACAGTTACCGTGCATAAATAATAACAGATATGTGACAGTCTGAGATACAATAAATGGTGGTACAGAGGCAAGGATAAAAGAGTTGCTAACACAAACAAGACTTGCAGGATGCAGCAGTAAATTCATACATGGATAATTAGCAAAATAATCTCTGCCCAGATCAAAACAAAAAGAAGTCATATATATACAAAAGGCCATCACAGAGCATAACAGTAACTATCTGTAAACAACACAAGAGGATCATTTGGGTAAAGAGACAAGACTTCAGGGCAACAATTTCTCCCTTTTCAGACTGCGAACATGACAGAGACTGCATGATAGAGATGTATAATATGCAGACAAGATGACAGAAAGAGATATATGTATATGCAGACTTCTGGGTTGGCAGCACAAAGCAGCAGAATTGGCAATGCCAAATCTCAGAGACATTCTCCACAATACCAAATCTCAGAGACTGCCAGCAGCAGCATTGGTCGATCGGTCGGTCCTGCAATCTAGCGCGCCGACCTCCTGCTCCATCAGGAAGAACCCCTTCTCCCCGTGAACCTGAGGGTGAGGCAGGTTCTCCGCCCCCAACGGCGGCGGCAAGGGGAACCATCTCGAAGCGGCTGAGGTCGTGGGGAGGTGCGGAGGCGGATTGGGCTCCTCATGGAGCCGATTGCTGGGGGCGGAGGAAAGTATCCCTACAAATACGACCTAAATCTCCGCCCGGCGGCTGGAGAAGGGGATTTTGGAGGGGGGGCGGGGATTTTTGGGGGAGCCGCCGCCGCTGCGCTCAAGAAGAAGAAGAAGAAAAGAAAACAAAAGAATAATATGGGGAGTAGCAGCCGTCCGTCCGATCTGATTGATCGCACGGTCCAAACCCGGCTATTGATCGGGGGAGCGGTTGTGCGTCCGTACGTGCATGGCTGCAAGCCAAACCACCCTCTCTCTCTTCACCCGGCGACCGACGGCGACGGCCAGGTCTGCTGGCCGTGGATCGGCGACGGACGGCGACGGCCGGATCCACGGCATGAGCAAGAAGAACCGAACAAACCAAAAGCAAAGGAGTGGCCTTTTGTTTCAAAATTAGACGACAAACGCAAGAACGCATGGCTTAAAACGAAACCCCGGCCTCTCCCCTCCCGGCGGCCAGGGCAACGGCGGACGCCGACGGGCGGCGGACGCTAACTGGATCCGCACCCACGAGCAAGAAGAAGCCCCCAAAGCAACCAAATGCGTGACCTTTAAGTGCAGCAAACAAGGTAGAGAGCAAAGCATGCAAGCATGGATCCGAGCAAGCGAGCGAGCGGCGGGGGACCTCACCTTCAAGCAGCTCTGAGCATGATCCCGGGCGCGTCGCCTCGCCTCCTCGAGCGCGTCCTGCAGCATGGCCGCGTCGTCGTCACCATAGGCATCCGGCACCTTGATTACCCCGGCGGAAGCGTCCTGCACCCGGCCTCCGGCATCCGAGGTGCCCGCCTCCGTCTCCTTGGTGAAGTCGGTGGCCGCGGTCACGGCGCTCACCATCCGGCGCCAGGCCAAGCGGTACGCCTCGGAGACGGCGACGGCCTCCTCCTCCGCCTCCTCCCCGCCCTCCATCTCCTCCCCGGCCTCGCCCTCTATCACACACCGCCGTGGATCGGAGATCCGGGCCCCGACTCCGCTGTGGCGTCCGCCGGCGGCGGCTAGAACCCTTGCCTCGGCCGCGACGAGACCACCCCTCCCCCCTCCTCCGTCTCTGTGTGTGAGTTGCCTGCCACACTCGTCGTCTAGCGCTCCTGGGTGGCTGGCTGGCCAACATAAGGAGCTCGGCTGGGCCACGATCCGGAGCCGGTGTGTTCACAAAAGCCCAGCCCATTCCAGCCCACGCAAACAAAACCCACCTGTCGGCCTGCTCTTTTGCTGCCCCTCACTCTCTATATATGAATTTCCCTGTTACTCAAAAAACAAAATATAAATTTGCCTTAAAAAAATTCTCTATATATGAAAAACAAAAGTTCTTTCACTTCATATGTCAAAAGGAATGTTCTTTTACTTCAGGCCACCCAATTGCGAATAAGCCCAGCAGAATGGGTTTGTTTAAAAAAATGTCGAGCTTAATGAAGTAACAAATCTGATGAATTACTTGGAGAAGAAATTAACATGGCGGATCTATATCGTCAATTTGGTTAAAGTTGTGCCTTCAAACACCTTACTCCTTTCATTGTCGTTTCATATTTTACTTGTTTCATTTTATTCATTTTCGTCATCAATTTTTAGATTCTTTTTTATTTACTCCTAGATATCGGTGATTGCACGCATGTGGTTATTACCATCTCTCGTGAGCATTGTCCTGCTTGTGGCCAAGTTGAGTGTGTGAATGTCGCCGTCTGTGAGCACGTTGTCCTCCGTCGGCCTAGTCTTGCCGTTCACGTCCATGCCTTCATCGCCTTCCTCATAGAGAACTTCATCATCTTCTAAAGGTTGGCCCTCTCCCCACAAACGTAGATAGATTACAACTGCCTTAAATTTTGCTTCTAGAGCAAACAAAAGAAATTGTTGCCGAGTGGATTAAAGAAAAGACAGGCTGGATTTTGGACACAACGGGAAAAAATCAAAGAGGCGGTTGTTGGGGGGGGGGGGGGGGTAGATCAGAAATGTATTGGAAGATATGCTCTTCAAACACATTAGCGAACAAAAAGTTGTTTGTTTTATAGACCGCATGACCTAAACCTTGATTCCTTGGGATCAAAAGTTTAAATCTCAATGTGTTGAAGACCATGTTCTTTGAAGAGGAAGTTCTAGAGGTTATTAAGGGCATGTCAGGGCAGAAAGCTCTTGGGCCGGATGGCTTCCTCACTGTCTTCTACCAGAAATGTTGGCTAGTATATCTGGTGGAGTTGGGGTTCATGATTTTGACATGATAAATGATGCATTCATGGTTCTAGTGCCCAAGCGCCCAGGGCCTTGTTCTTTTCATCTCATATTCTTTGTAAACAATCTTCCTAAGGTCTTCTATAAAACTTTATCCACAAGGTTGGCGGTTGAGCTTTCGCGTACGCTGGTCAACTGTCAAGGCTCCTTCCTCAAGGATAGGTTGTTGCATGACAACTTCTGGGTGGTGAGGGAATCAACAATAAATTGAGAGGGAAGAATTGCAATGGCATCCTACTCAAACTCGAAATAGCAAACGCTTTTGTACTATTCCTTAGTCGTTTTCATTGAAATGGTAAATAAGGTGGGCTTTGGTAGCAGATGGATGAAATGGATAGTCATGATCCTCTCAACGACCTTTATGAAGATACTCTTGAATGGACTTCCAGGACCTCAGTTACAACATGCTAGTGGCACTCGCCAAGGGGATGCTCTCTCCCCCATCATTCTCATCATTGTTATGGATGTACTTAGAGCTTTGTTTGATAAAGCCGATGTGGAGGGCCTCATTGGTAAGCCAGATTAGTTTATTACTCAACGCATGTCTCTATACGCAGAAGATGTTATGATCTTCCTCAATGCCTCTATTGATGATGGCCATACTATAAAAAGGCTTCTGGACATATTTGGTGGGGCTATCGGTCTGTGTTGCAACAGGAAAGTTTTCGATCTCTACCATTCTTTCTCGAGGAGACATCACACAGGAGATCAGCGGGATCTTGGGTTATCAGGTTTGCCAATTTTGTATCCGATATCTTTGGCTCCTGTTGCACTTCAAAAAGGTTAGGAAAGAAAACCTCGGAGTTGGCATCGACATTATTCGAGGCAAACTCGCAAGTTGAATGATACACTTCCTTACTGGAGGAGGAGGAGGACTTATTTTGGTCCAAGTTGTTCTAACTGCCATCCCAATTTTCTAGTTACTCGGTTGATCCTCCTCCTTGGTTCTTCGAAGCCATAGATAAAATAAGATGGGTTTTTGTAGGGTCGTAAGTACTCCCTCGTAATATAAGATCTTCTAGGTCACTAAAGTAGTGATCTAAACGATCCTATATTACTTTACAGAGGGAGTAGGTCTACAGAGGGGGGTTAGACTACCTGCCAAATAAAAAATTATCATTTTCCCAATTTTAGTTCTTGGCAGATTTTAGAAATTATAGCAAGTCTACGAACACCATACACATGCAAGTCTAAGTATGAGCAGCAAAAGATAAAGACATTTGCAAATGATAGTAGTAGAGGAAATGGTTTGGAGATGTGAACACGCTATGATGACACCGGAGATTTTGTCCCGTGGTTCTGACAGCTAATGCTATCATGAGTTCGCATTGATGGAAGCTTCAATCCAAGAAGGATAATGGTTGCGCAAGTCCACGGAGGGCTCCACCCACGAAGGGTCCACGAAGAAGAAACCTTGCTTTTTCCACCATGACTTACTCCCATGAAGGACTAGCCTCACTCGGGGTAGATCTTCATTAATTAGGCAATCTCCTTGCCCTTACAAACTTCTTGGTTCACTCCACAAGATTTGGAGGCTCCCAAGCACACCTAACCAATCTAGAAGGCACCACCTTTCAAAAGGTAATAGATGTTGTTGATGACGAACTCCTTGTTCTTGTGCTCCAAAAGATAGTCTCATCAACACTCAAACACTCTCTCACATATTTTGGCAATGTGGTAGGAGAGGGATTTTGGTGCAAAGCAATTGAGGTGGCTAGAGATCATAGTTCTTTGGTTGGAGTGGAATCCCTTTGATCCCAACACAAGGATATGTAGCTCTCTCTCAAAAATGGATATGGGAAGTGTATGCTTTGCTCTAGTTGCTCTCTGAGAGTTGATGGAATGGGTGGGGGTATACATAGCCAGCACCAAAAATCCAACCCCTGCACACCTTTATGCATAGTTCGGTGCGATCGGGTGAAACCACTCGGTGAGATCGACCTATATAAAGGTTTGAACTTTAGGCTTCTCGGTGAGACCAGATGAAAACTCTCAGTGAGATGAAGTCATGCTGACCTAAGAACTTTCCACACTTTGGTGTCACCGCCTGAAAATAATCAAAAATTCTGATTGAATTTCAGTTGGCAACAGAAGGTTGGCAAGTGCTCTTCGGTTGGACCGAAGGGTCAACTCGATGAGACCGAGAAGCTAGGGTTTAGGGAACGACTATGTCTTGTGTATCTTGGTGAGTTTGAGTGGATGTTGTTCGATGGGACCAAGATGAACTTAGGATTTTGGACATAGTGGAAAGTGGGAAAATATTTGAGGATTTTGGAGCAATATCGCTAAGCACTTGAGCAGTTAGACCATCATCACAAAACCTCATCCCCTTTTAATAGTACTGGCTTTTCTACAGACTCAATGTGATCTTGGATCACTTAAATTGAAATGGAGAGTCTTGAGGCTTGGCCGACATTAGTCCTTAGCATTTTGGGGGGTCCACTTTCACATCCCCAATTGTTGTACTTAAATTGAACAGTGAAATATTATTTGAGTAGGCTTCAATGATATATATGTTGTGATGAATTACCAAAAACACCCGGGGATTAGATGCACTTTCAATCTCCCTCTTTTTAGGTGCACATATAGATCAAAGCTTCGACATGAGATATAATCATGAATAACATCATCGCTTCGAGAAGTATGTGATATCCAAAAGCTCCCCCTAAATTTGTGCATTATTTTAATTTGCATTTGATTGCAAATGCACAATCGATTCAGTTTGTGGAGTAACTTTCTCAATTATGAAACCAAGGTATCAATCCAGTAGAAGAACCAAGCAACATTATGTAAACGGTACCTTCACACAAATAACAAAAACTTGCAACCCAACGCGTAAGAGGGGTTGTCAATCCCTCCACGGTATTGAGATAGATGAAATTGTATGAGATTGGATAAATAGATTTTGTAAAAACACAAAAAAACTGCAGCAAGGTGTTTTTGGGTTTTTGGAATAATAGATTTGAAAACAATATGATAGAAAATAGACCCGGGGGCCGTAGATTTCACTAGTGGTTCTCTCGAGAAAATAGCATACGACGGGTAAACAAATTAATGTTGTGCAATTGATAGAAGAGCAAATAATTATGATGATATCCAAGGCAATGATCATGTATGTAGGCATCACGTCCAAGATTAGTAGACCGACTCCTGCCTACATCTACTACTATTACTCCACACATCGACCGCTATCTAGCATGGATCTAGTGTATAATACCGATGGTCGTTAGAAGAAAGAGGGGATGCCTTCCGGGGCATCCCCAAGCTTAGTTGCTTGGTTCTCCTTGAATATTATATTGGTATGCCATGGGGTGTCCCCAATCTTAGGCTCTTGACACTCCTTATTCCTTCATCCATCGTGATCTCACCCAAAACTTGAAAACTTCAATCACACAAAACTTAACAAAAACTTTCATGAGATCCGTTAGTATAATAAAGCAAATCACCACTGTAAGTACTGTTGTAAACCCATTCATATTTTATTATTGCATTATATCTACTGTATTCCAACTTTACCATGGCTTATGCCCCCGATACAATCTATAGATTCATCAAAATAAGCACACAATGCAACGAAAACAGAATCTGTCAAAAACAGAACAATATGTAGTAAACTGGACTTTGACCATACTTCTGTAACTCTAAAATTCTGAAAAATTAGGACGATGTAGACAATTTGTATATCAATCCTTTATAAAAAATGCATAAACTTTCATCACTTCTCTGATTTTTCATGCTACCGGATGCATACGTTTCTGTTTTTTAACAAGATCAAGTCAAGTATCACCCAACATAATCCTAAAGGCTTTACTTGGCACAAACACTAATTAAAATATAAAAAACAGAATCACAATAGTAGCATAATTGTGTAAACACTTAAGAACAGAAAGAAAAAGACAAAAATAAATTTTATTCATTGGGTTGCCTCCCAACAAGCCCTATCGTTTTATGCCCTTAGCTAGGCATAATGCATATATTCAAGTATTGTCATCTTTAGTTTTTCCTATTTTTTAAGAGTTTTCTCAAAACCGGGTGGCTCTTTATGGTTTCCATTATTCTCAGGAAAAGAGACCATCTTAAGATCCAAAATGTCCAATCGCTTATTACAAAGAGTAATCAAAGTATTCATGCGATTGAGGTTCCCGCTGATATGTTTAACGGGTTCATTAGATTTTTGCAACTCAACCAAAATTTTCTGTAGCTCACTTAATTTGTCTAATATTTGAAGTCCTTCTTGTGTAAAAGAAAATCCCCTTTTCAGTGGTAGAACTCCCAATATCCCTTCTATTATTTCATAAGCAGCATGAGCATCAATCTCAACAAAATTTCCTTTAGCGGCAAAATCCAGAAGTTGTCTATGATGCATGGTTAAACACTACTGCAGGATGTTGCTAATGCGACACTACGATCAGAGACCCTTCGACGAAACTGTGTGCGATGCAATAATCGCAATGGTGGTGTAAAAAACCGTCAAAAAAGGTGCAAAACGTTTGCGATGACGGATGCATCAAACAAGGTTCAGATTTTAGTTGCGTTTGCGATGCACGGCATACGGTTCAATTCAATGAACTGTTTGCGATGAGGAAGAAGAACGGAAACGGGCAGCCAGATGAAGGCGTGTGCGATATATGGCATACAGGTCAATCGAATTAACTGTTTGTGATGAGGCGGAACAACAGAAACGGACAGCTAGATAAAGGTGTGTGCGATTGAGGGCATACGCGTCAGAAGGATTAACTGTTTGCGATTAGGCAATAGAACAGAAACGGTCAGCTAGATCAAAGGTGTGTGCGATTGATGTCATACACTTCACACGGATGAACTGTTTGCGATTAGCCACAACAAACAGAAACAGTTAGACAGATCAACATGTGTGCACTATACGGGCACACATTCTAATTAAAAGAAGCATGCGCGATGGTAATAACGAGCGCGCACGGTTCTTGGAACAAGACGTGTGCTGACATTGCCTATTGCGGTGCACCAAGCACCACATACGCGGCCGAGAAAGCGTGCCCATGTTACGCCGTCCGGTAATAGTGCCGCACCTAGAAATTATAGAACCTTCAATAATTTTTGAGCTGCGTCCCGTCACATTCCAAATTGCAAACGTGTTCACACCGATCAAAACCTAAACGGTTTCCCACTTAGGAGCGTATTAGTACTCGGTTATAAATACTACTACTCCAAGATGACTGCACATTCCTCCTCAACTCCTCATCCACAAAAAACAAACAAGTCATTTATCATCGTTCCCTTCCGTCTGCCATGGCCAGCGTGAGTTATGTGTCGAGAGATTGCCACCAGGTAGAGGCGAGCATGGAAGCGGAAGCACAAGAGATGTCCCGCCTCACCGTGAAAGCAGCTGACATGTCCCGCCGCGCGGCCCTAGTAGCACAGAGGTCCCGCCGCGCCGCCGAAGCAGCACGGAGGTCCCGTCGCGCCGTCGATGCGGCAGACTGGTGCGGCCACTCCGCGGAAGCAGCAGATGTTGGGGAACGTAGCAGAAATTCAAAATTTTCTACGCATCACCAAGATCAATCTATGGAGTAATCTAGCAACGAGGGGAAGGGGAGTGCATCTACATACCATTGTAGATCGTGATGCGGAAGCGTTGCAAGAACGCGGATGAAGGAGTCGTACTCGTAGCGATTCAGATCGCGGTTGATTCCGATCTAAGCACCGAAGAACGGTGCCTCCGCGTTCAACACACGTGCAGCCCGGTGACGTCTCCCACGCCTTGATCCAGCAAGGAGAGGGAGAGAGGTTGGGGAAGACTCCGTCCAGCAGCAGCACGACGGCGTGGTGGTGATGGAGGAGCATGGCAATCCCGCAGGGCTTCGCCAAGCACCGCGGGAGAGGAGGAGGGAGAGAGGTAGGGCTGCGCCAAGAGAGAGACCATCTCGTATGTTTGCAGCCCCAAATACCTCAAGTATATATATAGGGGAAGGGGAGGGGCTGCGCCCCCATCTAGGGTTCCCTCCACAGGGGTGGCGGCAGCCCCCAAACCCATCTAGGGTGCGGCCAAGGGGAGGAGAGAGGGGGGCGCCACTAGGGTGGGCCTTAAGGCCCATTTGGACCTAGGGTTTGCCCCCTCCCACTCTCCCTGCGCCTTGGGCCTTGGTGGGGGGGGGGGGGCGCACCAGCCCACCTGGAGCTGGTCCCCTCCCACACTTGGCCCACGCAGCCTTCTGGGGCTGGTGGCCCCACTTGGTGGACCCCCGGGACCCTCCCGGTGGTCCCGGTACGTTACCGATAGCACCCGAAACTTTTCCGGTGACCAAAACAAGACTTCCCATATATAAATCTTTACCTCCGGACCATTCCGGAACTCCTCGTGACGTTCGGGATCTCATCCGGGACTCCGAACAACATTCGGTAACCACGTACATACTTTCCCTATAACCCTAGCGTCATCGAACCTTAAGTGTGTAGACCCTACGGGTTCGGGAACCATGCAGACATGACCGAGACGTTCTCCGATCAATAACCAACAGCGGGATCTGGATACCCATGTTGGCTCCCACATGTTCCACGATGATCTCATCGGATGAACCACGATGTCGGGGATTCAATCAATCCCGTATACAATTCCCTTTGTCTATCGGTATGTTACTTGCCCGAGATTCGATCGTCGGTATCCCGATACCTTGTTCAATCTCGTTACCGGCAAGTCTCTTTACTCGTTCCGTAACACATCATCCCGTGATCAACTCCTTGGTCACATTGTGCACATTATGATGATGTCCTACCGAGTGGGCCCAGAGATACCTCTCCGTTTACACGGAGTGACAAATCCCAGTCTCGATTCGTGCCAACCCAACAGACACTTTCGGAGATACCTGTAGTGCACCTTTATAGCCACCCAGTTACGTTGTGACGTTTGGTGCACCCAAAGCATTCCTACGGTATCCGGGAGTTGCACAATCTCATGGTCTAAGGAAATGATACTTGACATTAGAAAAGCTCTGAGCAAACGAACTACATGATCTTGTGCTAGGCTTAGGATTGGGTCTTGTCCACCACATCATTCTCCTAATGATGTGATCCCGTTATCAACGACATCCAATGTCCATGGTCAGGAAACCGTAACCATCTATTGATCAACGAGCTAGTCAACTAGAGGCTTACTAGGGACATGGTGTTGTCTATGTATCCACACATGTATCTGAGTTTCCTATCAATACAATTTTAGCATGGATAATAAACGATTATCATGAACAAGGAAATATAATAATAACCAATTTATTATTGCCTCTAGGGCATATTTCCAACAGTCTCCCACTTGCACTAGAGTCAATAATCTAGTTCACATCACCATGTGATTAACACTCACAGGTCACATCACCATGTGACCAATATCCAAAGAGTTTACTAGAGTCAACAATCTAGTTCACATCACTATGTGATTAACACTCAATGAGTTCTGGTTTGATCATGTTATGCTTGTGAGAGAGGTTATTAGTCAACGGGTCTGAACCTTTCAGATCCGTGTGTGCTTTACGAATATCTATGTCATCTTGTGGATGCTACCACGCGCTACTTGGAGCCATTTCAAATAACTGGTCTACCATACGAATCCAGTTTACTACTCAGAGTCATCCGGATTAGTGTCAAAGTTCGCATCGACGTAACCCTTTACGACGAACTCCTTTTCACCTCCATAATCGAGAAAATTCCTTAGTCCACTAGATACTAAGGATAAGTTCGACCGCTGTCATGTGATCTATTCCCGGATCACTATTGTACCCCTTGACCAACTCATGGCAAGGCACACTTCAAGTGCAGTACACAGCATAGCATACTGTAGATCCTACGTCTAAAGCATAGGGGACGACCTTCATCCTTTCTCTCTCTTCTGCTGTGGTCAGGTCTTGAGTCTTACTCAATACTCACACCTTGTAACACAGCCAAGAACCCCTTTCTTTGCTGATCTATTTTGAACTCTTTCAAAATCATGTCAAGGTGTGCGTTCTTTGAAAGTATCATCAGGCGTCTTGATCTATCTCTATAGATCTTGATGCCCAATATGTAAGCAGCTTTATCCAGGTCTTCCTTTGAAAAACTCCTTTCAAACAACCCTTTATGCTTTCCAGAAATTTTACATCATTTCGGATCAACAATATGTCATTCACATATACTTATCAGAAATGTTGTAGCGCTCCCACTCACTTTATTGTAAATACAAGTTTCTATCAAACTTTGTATAAACCCAAAAACTTTGATCACTCCATCAAAGCGTATATTCTGACTCCGAGATGCTTGCTCTAGTCCATGGAAGGATCGCTGGAGCTAGCATACCTTTTAGCATCCTTAGGATCGACAAAACCTTTCTGATTGTATCACATACAACCTTTCCTTACGAAAACTGGTAAGGAAACTTGTTTTGACATCCATCTGCCAGATTTCATAAATGCAGCTAATGCTAACATGATTCCGACGGACTTAAGCATCGCTACGGATGGGAAAATCTCATCGTAGTCAACTCCTTGAACTTGTGGAAATACTCTTTGCCACAAGTCGAGCTTCATAGACGGTAACATTACCGTCCACGTCCGTCTTCTTCTCAAAGTTCCATTTATCTCGGATTTCATGGCTTCTAACCATTTGTCGGAATATGGGCCCACCATCGCTTCTCCATAGCTCATAGGTTCATCGTTGTCCAACAACATGACTTCCAAGACATGATCACGTACTACTCTGAAGTATTACGCATCCTCGTCGTCCTACGAGGTTTGGTAGTGACTTGATCCGAAGTTTCATGATCACTATCATAAGCTTCCACTTCAATTGGTGTAGGTGCCACAGGAACAACTTCCTGTGCCCTGCTACACACTAGTTGAAGTGATGGTTCAATAACCTTATCAAGTCTCCACCATCCTCCCACTCAATTCTTTCGAGAGAAACTTTTCCTCGAGAAAGGACCTGTTTCTAGAAGCAATTAGTTTTGCTTCCAGGTCTGAAATAGGAGGTATACCCAACTGTTTTGGGTATTCTATGAAGACGCATTTATCCGCTTTGGGTTCGAGCTTATCAGCCTGAAACTTTTTCACATAAGCATCGCAGCCCCAAACTTTTAAGAAACGACAACGGTGTCGTCTCAACGTAATTGCGTGGTGCCCCTTTTAAAGTGAATGCGGTTGTCTCTAATGCCTAACCCATAAACGATAGTGGTAATTCGATAAGAGACATCATGGTATGCACCATATCCAATAGGGTGCAATTATGATGTTCGGACACACCATCACACTATGGTGTTCCAGGCGGTATTAATTGTGAAACACTTTCCACAATGTCTTAATTGTGTGCCAAACTCGTAACTCAGATACTCATCTCTATGATCATATCACAGACATTTTATCCTCTTGTCACGACGATCTTCAACTTCACTCTGAAATTACTTGAACCTTTCAATAATTCAAACTTGTGTTTCATCAAGTAAATACACTCAGCATCTACTCAAATCATCTGTGAAGTAAGAACATAACGATATCCACTGCATGCCTCAGCACTCATTGGACTGCATACATCAAAATGTATTACTTCCAATAAGTTGCTCTCTTGTTCCATCTTACTGAAAACGAGGCCTTTCAGTCATCTTGCCCATGTGGTATGATTTGCATGTCTCAGGTGATTCAAAATCAAGTGAGTCCAAACGATCCATCTACATGGAGTTTCTTCATGCATATATACCAATAGACATGGTTCGCATGTCTCAATCTTTTCAAAAACGACTGAGTCCAAAGATCCATCTACATGGAGCTTCTTCATGCATTCTATACCAATATGACTCAAATGGCAGTGGCACAAGTACGTGGAACTATCATTACTATTTTATATCCTTTGGTACGAACATGTGTATCACTACGATCGAGATTCATTTTAGGTGCAAGACCATTGAAGGTATTATTCAAATAAACAGAGCAACCATTATTCTCCTTAAATGAATAACCTTATTGCGATAAACATAATCCAATCATGCTCAACGCAAACACCAAATCTCGATGGTAGAGGGAGCATGCGATGCTTGATCACATCAACCTTGGAAACACTTCCAACACATATCGTCATCTCACCTTTAGCTAGTCTCCATTTATTCCGCAGCTTTTATTTCGAGTTACTAACACTTAGCAACCGAACCGGTATCTAATACCCTGGTGTTGCTAGGAGTACTAGTAAAGTACACATTCATATAATGTATATCCAATATACTTCTGTCGACCTTGCCTGCCTTCTCATCTACCAAATATCTAGGGTAGTTTTTCTTCAGTGACCGTTCCCCTCATTACAGAAGCACTTAGTCTCGGGTTTGGGTTCAACCTTGGGATTCTTCACTAGAGCAGCAAATGATTTGTTGTTTCATGAAGTATCCCTTTTGCCCTTGCCCTTCTAGAAACTAGTGGTTTTACTAACCATCAACAATTGATGCTCCTTCTTGATTTCTACTTTCGCGGTGTCAAACATCGCGAGTTGCTCAAGGATCATCATCTATCCTTGATATGTTATAGTTCATCACGAAGTTCTAATAGCTTGGTGGCAGTGACTATGGAGAACCATCACTATCTCATCTGGAAGATTAACTCCCACTCGATTCTAGAGATTGTGGCACTCAGACAATCTGAGCACATGCTCAACGATTGAGCTTTTCTCCCTTAGTCTGCAGGCTTAAGAAACTTGTCAGAGGTCTCATACCTCTTGACGCGGGCATTAGTCTGAAATCCCAATTTCAGTCTTCGGAACATCTCACATGTTCTGCGACGTTTCAAAAATGTCTTTGGTGCCACAATTCTAAACCGTTAGCATTACGCACTGAACTATCACGTAGTCATCAAAACGTGTATGTCAGATGTTTCGCAACATCTACAGACGTCGCTGAGGTTCAGCACACCGAGCGGTGCATTAAGGACATAAGCCTTCTGTGCAGCAATGAGGACAATCCTCAGTTTACGGACCCAGTCCGCATAATTGGTACTACCAACTTTCAACTAAATTTTCTCTAGGAACATATCTTAAACAGTAGAACTAAAGCGTATGACATAATTTGCAAAGTCCTTTTGACTATGTTCATGATAATGAAGTTCATCTGATTATTTAATGAACTCCCACTCAGATAGACATCCCTCTAGTCATCTAAGTGATACATGATCCGAGTCAAACTAGGTCGTGTCCGATCATCACGTGAGACGGACTAGTCATCATCGGTGAACATCTCCATGTTGATCGCATCTACTATACAACTCATGTTCGACCTTTCGGTCTCTTGTGTTCCGAGGCCATGTATGTATATGCTAGGCTCGTCAAGTCAACCTAAGTGTTTCGCATGTGTTCCGAGGCCATGTCTGTACATGCTAGGCTCGTCAACACCCGTTGTATTCGAACGTTAGAATCTATCACACCCGATCATCACGTGGTGCTTCGAAACAACAAACCTTCGCAACGGTGCACAGTTAGGGGGAACACGTCTCTTGAAATTTTAGTGAGGGATCATCTTATTTATGCTACCGTCGTTGCAAATAAGATGCATAACATGATAAACATCACATGTAATCAAATAGTGACATGATATGGCCAATATCATTTTGCTCCTTTGATCTCCATCTTCGGGGCACCATGATCATCTTTGTCACCGGCATGACACCATGATCTCCATCATCATGATCTCCATCATTGTGTCTTCATGAAGTTGTCACTCCAACGGTTACTTCTACTTCTATGGCTAACGCGCTTAGCAATAAAGTAAAGTAATTTACATGGCGTTATTCAATGACACGCAGGTCATACAAAAAATAAAGACAACTCCTATGGCTCCTTCCGGTTGTCATACTCGTCGACATGCAAGTCGTGATTCCTATTACAAGAATATGATCAATCTCATACATCACATATATCATTCATCACATCTTCTGGCCATATCACATCACATAGCACATGCTGCAAAAACAAGTTAGACGTCCTCTAATTGTTGTTGCAAGTTTTTTTACGTGGCTTGTATAGGTTTCTAGCAAGAACGTTTCTTACCTACGTAAAACCACAACGTGATATGCCAATTTCTATTTACCCTTCATAAGGACCCTTTTCATCGAATCCGTTCCGACTAAAGTGGGAGAGACAGACACCCGCTAGCCACCTTATGCAACTAGTGCATGTCAGTCGGTGGAACCTGTCTCACGTAAGCGTACGTGTAAGGTCGGTCCGGGCCGCTTCATCCCACAATGCCGCCGAAACAAGATAAGACTAGTAGCGGCAAGAAGAATTGGCAACATCTACGCCCACAACTGCTTTGTGTTCTACTCGTGCATAGAAACTACGCATAGACCTAGCTCATGATGCCACTGTTGGGGAACGTAGCAGAAATTCAAAATTTTCTACGCATCACCAAGATCAATCTATGGAGTAATCTAGCAACGAGGGGAAGGGGAGTGCATCTACATACCATTGTAGATCGCGATGCGGAAGCGTTGCAAGAACGCGGATGAAGGAGTCGTACTCGTAGCAATTCAGATCACGGTTGATTCTGATCTAAGCACCGAAGAACGGTGCCTCCGCGTTCAACACACGTGCAGCCCGGTGACGTCTCCCACGCCTTGATCCAGCAAGGAGAGAGGGAGAGGTTGGGGAAGATTCCGACCAGCAGCAGCACGACGGCGTGGTGGTGATGGAGGAGCGTGGTAATCCCGCAGGGCTTCGCCAAGCACCGCGGGAGAGGAGGAGGGAGAGAGGTAGGGCTGCGCCAAGAGAGAGACCATCTCGTATGTTTGCAGCCCCAAATACCTCAAGTATATATAGGGGAAGGGGAGGGGCTGCGCCCCCATCTAGGGTTCCCTCCCCAGGGGTGGCGGCAGCCCCCAAACCCATCTAGGGTGCGGCCAAGGGGAGGAGAGAGGGGGGCGCCACTAGGGTGGGCCTTAAGGCCCATCTGGACCTAGGGTTTGCCCCCTCCCACTCTCCCTGCGCCTTGGGCCTTGGTGGGTGGGGGGGGCGCACCAGCCCACCTGGAGCTGGTCCCCTCCCACACTTGGCCCACGCAGCCTTCTGGGGCTGGTGGCCCCACTTGGTGGACCCCCGGGACCCTCCCGGTGGTCCCGGTACGTTACCGATAGCACCTGAAACTTTTCCGGTGACCAAAACAGGACTTCTCATATATAAATCTTTACCTCCGGACCATTCCGGAACTTCTCGTGACGTCCGGCATCTCATCCGGGACTCCGAACAACATTCGGTAACCACGTACATACTTTCCCTATAACCCTAGCGTCATCGAACCTTAAGTGTGTAGACCCTACGGGTTCGGGAACCATGCAGAAATGACCGAGACGTTCTCCGGTCAATAACCAACAGCGGGATCTGGATACCCATGTTGGCTCCCACATGTTCCACGATGATCTCATCGGATGAACCATGATGTCGGGGATTCAATCAATCCCGTATACAATTCCCTTTGCCTATCGGTATGTTACCTGCCCGAGATTCGATCATCGATATCCCGATACCTTGTTCAATCTCGTTACCGGCAAGTCTCTTTACTCGTTCCATAACACATCAACCCGTGATCAACTCCTCGGTCACATTGTGCACATTATGATGCTGTCCTACCGAGTGGGCCCAGAGATACCTCTCCGTTTACACGGAGTGACAAATCCCAGTCTCGATTCGTGCCAACCCAACAGACACTTTCGGAGATACCTGTAGTGCACCTTTATAGCCACCCAGTTACGTTGTGACGTTTGGTGCACCCAAAGCATTCCTACGGTATCCGGGAGTTGCACAATCTCATGGTCTAAGGAAATGATACTTGACATTAGAAAAGCTCTGAGCAAACGAACTACACGATCTTGTGCTAGGCTTAGGATTGGGTCTTGTCCACCACATCATTCTCCTAATGATGTGATCCCGTTATCAACGACATCCAATGTCCATGGTCAGGAAACCGTAACTATCTATTGATCAACGAGCTAGTCAACTAGAGGCTTACTAGGGACATGGTGTTGTCTATGTATCCACACATGTATCTGAGTTTCCTATCAATACAATTTTAGCATGGATAATAAACGATTATCATGAACAAGGAAATATAATAACAACCAATTTATTATTGCCTCTAGGGCATATTTCCAACAGCAGAGATGTCCGACCGCGCCGCGGAAGCAGCAGAGATGTCCTCCCGCGCTGCGGTGGCCTGGGAAAATGTCTCGCGGGTAGGCGAGGACTCTTACAGGCGCATGCATGTGATCGTCCATAGCCAGATGGGTCAGATCTCTGGCTGGGCGAGGTTGCAGGACGACATGAAAGCCTCGTTTGAACAGGCTACCGGCGTTCATCCGGCAACTAAGGGAGAGCAATGAGAAGCTCCAGGACGAACGCGACCTGCTAAGGGCGAAGATCGTCGGAAGTGCGGAGCAGCAGGAGGAGACCATTGCCTTGTTGAAGAGGACCAGCATCATCGTCGAGAAACTTATGGACGAGAATGCTGTGCTGCGCATGAAGCACAAAAGGCTGGTGAAGGAATCCGTGGATGCTCTCAAGCAGCGGCATATTGAGGACAGGAAAGAGCTCATCGCCGCTCGCCGCAGAGACTAGTTCCCGCAGCCTGCAGCAATGCATCAACAAAGTAGAGATCAGCGAGCCAGATCATTGTCTTCCTTCTTCTTTTGCCCTTGTGTATTTCGGGCGTTTCCGCATGTGTCTTTTTTTAATTATGTTCCTAAATATGTAAGATAATTATTATCCACTGTCATCGTCCTATATTCATCATGCTTGCTATAAGTCGCAGTCGATGCTATATAGGTCCGTCGGGTCTTACATCAAGATCCGTGCAAAACTTTCTTTTCAGATTTTTATTTTTCTCTCTTAAATCTCAGTCCAGTGAGACGTTGGGAGGGAGGTGCGCGACGGATAGAGGTCAAAGGGCTCTCCTCCCGATGAGCACGCGCAGGGGTCTGATCGCACGCCTCCCGTACTCAAATAGCTACCCCGCACGACACCTCCTAGGCAATAAAAAAAATGGACGTGTGGCGGCACGTAATTGGTAAGTAGAATGCCCACGGTCTCAATAATAGTTGTGTTTCCGATTTGTAATGTGACAACACTTGTTCCAAAATGACTGTTGATTTTTAATGTGTGCGCCTTCGCAAATCGGGCAGAAAAATCACCACAGCATGTTGGTGCCATGTCATGACACCATGCCAAGTTTTATGATTTTCATGCGTGTTTTGGATTTACATCAATTAAAAAACCAAGTTTCTCAATCTTTCTAGCCGAGCCACGACGCCTAGATGTTTGAATTTCATTCCTGTTTCTTGCATGGGACCTAGAAATTCATCCAAGGACACACATGTGACTTTTCAACCAAATTTGGTGCATTGAAGCATGTGCTTGTAGTTCAAATTTGAATTATGCATATTAAATGACCAGAAATTCAATTAATGTATAAGAAAGTCCAAACGAACCCGGAATAATTCCAAATTTTAACACGACACTCATATAGTTCTATGTTGCCACTGTAAGAAAATAAGGGGGGGAGGCAGCGTATATCGTTTCTAACACAAAGGTGACACATCCCCCTCAGGAACCATGAGTCTTCTCGAGAGAAGCTCTGGTTTGCAAGAAGCTTATACCAAAAACTTGTCCAAATGCGGCCAATTTTTTCACCACAACATGTTGGTGCCATGAAATGACACCATGCCAAGTTTCATGATTTTCAGGCGAGTTTTGAATTTCCAGGAATTTAAAAACCAAGTTTCTCAATGTTCCCGACTGAGCCACGACGCCCATATGTTTGAATTTCATTCCCATTTCTTGCATGGGACCTATAAATTCACCCAAAGACACACATGTGATTTTTCAACAAACTTTGGGGCACTGGAGCATGTGCTTGTAGTTCAAATTTGAATTATGCACATTAAATGTCGAAACTCAATTAATCCATAAAAATGCCAAACGAACCCGGAATAATTCCAAATTTAAACACGACACTCATGTAGTTGCATGTTCACTGTACACAAATGTTCTAGCAATTCAAACACCATCCTTTCCCTTTGTAACACCATTTTGTCTTTCAGAACATAATGAAGAAATCAGGTATACCACAAACAGTTTACTAGAAAGAATCGTGTGGGATGCGATATAAAATATCTTGGCGCACCGTCTTGTCTGGCTTACGCAGGAAGCTTCGTCGTCTACAGTCCACCGTCCCCGCTTGAACCACACTTGCGCGCCAGTTTCTCGCGGCACTAAGCGAAATTTTTTGCCACCGTGGAAATATCTATCTTCCCGCCCCCTTCCTCCCACCAAAAGCCACATTTCCACTGTTCCTCCTTGCTTTCCAAGTTCAAACCTTCACTGCTGCCTACTGGCAGCTCAGCCTCATCGCCGGCGACCCTTCTTCTTGCAGCGCCGCCTCCTCGTCAGCTACCCTTCTTCTTGCAGCGCCGCCTCCTCGCCGGCGACCCTTCTTCCAGCAGCGCCGCCTCCTCGCCGGCGACCCTTCTTCTTGCTGTGCGGCCTCCTTGCCGCCGACCCTTCTTCTTGCTGCGCGGCCTCGTCGATATGGTCAGGTAATCCACACCCCACCCACACCATCCTCCTCCTTTCCCGTCCCACATGCCCCGACCGACGGCGCAACACCTTCCGCCGAAATCACTGTCCCCCTCCTCCAATTAAGCGTCGCCCACAGCCATTTTGCACGCAGTATAACGTGGAGCTCAGTGATAACCCACAAGTGTAGGGGTAATTGTAGCCTCTTTCGATAAGTAAGAGTGTCGAACCCAACGAGGAGCTAAAGTAGAACAAATATTCTCTCAAGCCCTATCTGCCACTAATACGACTCTACGCACGCTTAGTGTTCGCTTTACCTAGAACAAGTATGAAACTAGAAGTACTTTGTAGGTGTTGTTGGATAGGGTTGCAAGATAATAAAGAACACGTAAATATAAACTAGGGGCTGTTTAGATAAAGAAGCAATAAAGTAAATATAGCGAGTGTGGAAAAGTGGTGGTAGGAGTTGTGAAATTGTCCCTAAGCAATTGACTACTTTACTAGACCGATAGCAAGTTTTATGTGGGAGAGGCCACTGCTAGCATGTCATCCCTGACTTGGAATTCTATGCACTTATGATTGGAACTATTAGCAAGCATCCGCAACTACTAACGTTCATTAAGGTAAAACCCAACCATAGCATTAAGATATATTGGTCCCCCTTCAATCCCGTATGCATCAATTTCTATGCTAGGTTGAAGCTTCTGTCACTCTTGCCCTCCAATACATAGTCCTATCAACATACAACTAACCCTATGGTGTGATCCACACACGCGCTCATATGATGGGCACCAAAGGATAGCAACATAACCCCAAGAAAATTAAATCAATCATAGCAATTCATCAACCACCAATAGGACAACAAAAATCTACTAAGACATCATAGGATGGCAACACATCATTGGATAATAATATCAAGCATAAAGCACCATGTTCAAGTAGAGGGTACAGCGGGTTGCGGGAGAGTGGACCGCTGAATATAGATAGGGGAAGGTGATGGAGATGTTGGTGAAGATGATGGAGGTGTTGGTGAAGATCGCGGTGATGATGATGGCCCCCGGCGGCGTTCCGGCGCCACCGGAAGCGAGGGGGAGAGAGCCCCCCTTCTTCTTCTTCTTCTTCCTTGACCTTCTCCCTATATGGGAGAAGGGTTTCGCCTCTGGTCCTTGGCTCCATGGCATGGGAGGGGCGAGAGCCCCTCCGAGATTGGATCTATCTCTCTGTCTCTCTCTGTTTCTGCGTTCTCCTTGGCTTCTGTTTCACCGTTTCCTGTATATATGGAGATCCGTAACTCCGATTGGATTGAAACCTTCGCCATGATTTTTTTTCTTCTGAAAATTAGCTTTCTTGCGGCAAAAGAATAGCAGCAACCGACTTACGGGTGGCCCAGGAGGGTGGCAGGCGCGCCCCCTGTTTCTTAGCCACCTCGGGCACCGTCTCGCGTTGATTCTTCTTCCCATATTCTCCGAATATTCCAAAAATATTCTCCGCCCGTTTTTATCCCGTTTGGATTCCGTTTGACATGGGTTTCCTGCGAAACATAAAACATGCAACAAGCAGGAACTGGCACTGGGCACTGGATCAATATGTTAGTCCCAAAAATAATATAAAAAGTTGCCAAAAGTATATGAAAGTTGAATAATATTGGCATAGAACAATCAAAAATTATAGATACGACGGAGACGTATCAGCATCCCCAAGCTTAATTCCTGCTCGTCCTCGAGTAGGTAAATGATAAAAAAGATAATTTTTGATGTGGAATGCAACCTAGCATAATCTTGATCATGTATCTAATCATGGCATGAATATTAAGACACGAGTGATTCAAGGCAATAGTCTATCATTTGACATAAAAACAATAATACTTCGAGCGTACCAATAAAGCAATCATGTCTTTTCAAAATAACATGGCCAAAGAAAGTTAACCCTACAAAATCATATAGTCTGGCTATGCTCCATCTTCACCACACAAAATATTCACATCATGCACAACCCCGATGACAAGCCAAGCAATTGGTTCATACTTTTTAACGCGCTTCAGCTTTTTCAACCCTCACGCAATACATGAGCGCAAGCCATGGACATAGCACTTTAGGTGGAATGGAATATGATGATGGGGGTTATGTGGAGAAGACAAAAAAGGAGAAAGTCTCACATCGACGCAGCTAATCAACGGGCTATGGAGATGCCCATCAATTGATGTCAATGCTAGGAGTAGGGATTGCCATGCAACGGATGCACTAGAGCTATAAGTGTATGAAAGCTCAACAAAAGAAACTAGGTGGGTGTGCATCCAACTTGCTTGCTCACGAAGACCTAGGGCATTTTGAGGAAGCCCATCGTTGGAATATACAAGCCAAGTTCTATAATGAAAATTCCCACTAGTATATGAAAGTGATAACTCAAGAGACTCTCTATATGAAGAACATGGTGCTACTTTGAAGCACAAGTGTGGAAAAAGAGGATAGTAGCATTGTCCCTTTTTATAATTTTTTTGCGGGCTTCTTTGGCCCCCCTTTTTTTTATTTAGGCTTCTTTGGCCTCTCTTTTTTTGGGACAATGCTCTATTAATGATGATCATCACACTTCTATTTACTTACAACTCAATATTACAACTCGATACTAGAACAAAGATATGACTCTATATGAATGCCTCCGGCGGATGTGCAATGATCTAGCGTAGCAATGACATCGAAAAACGGACAAGCCATGAAAACATCATGCTAGCTATCTTACGATCATGCAAAGCAATATGACAATGAATGCTCAAGTCATGTATATGATGATGATGAAAGTTGCATGGCAATATATCTCGGAATGGCTATGGAAATGCCATGATAGGTAGGTATGATGGCTGTTTTGAGGAAGATATAAGGAGGCTTATATGTGATAGAGCGTATCGTATCACGGGGTTTGGATGTACCGGTGAAGTTTGCACCAACTCTCGAGGTGAGAAAGGGCAATGCACGGTACCGAAGAGGCTAGCAATGATGGAAGGGTGAGAGTGCGTATAATCCATGGACTCACATTAGTCATAAAGAACTCATATACTTATTGCAAAAGTTTATTAGCCCTCGAAGAAAAGTACTACTACGCATGCTCCTAGGGGGATAGATTGGTAGGAAAAGACCATCGCTCGTCCCCGACCGCCACTCATAAGGAAGACAATCAATAAATACCTCATGCTCCGACTTCGTTACATAACGGTTCACCATACGTGCATGCTACGGGAATCACAAACTCCAACACAAGTATTTCTACAATACACAACTACCCACTAGCATGACTCTAATATCATCATCTTTATATCGCAAAACTATCACAAGGAATCAAACATATCATATTCAGCGATCTACAAGTTTATGTAGGATTTTATGACTAACCATGTGAATGAACAATTCCTGTCATCTCTCTAAATAGATATAAGTGAAGCAAGAGAGTTTAATTCTTTCTACAAAAGATATGCCCACGCTCTAACAATTATAAGTGAAGCAAAAGAGCATTCTACAAAAGGCGGTTTTCTATGTGAAGAG
Source organism: Triticum aestivum (assembly GCF_018294505.1). Classification (NCBI taxonomy): domain Eukaryota; kingdom Viridiplantae; phylum Streptophyta; class Magnoliopsida; order Poales; family Poaceae; genus Triticum; species Triticum aestivum. The sequence goes on from NC_057811.1 coordinate 480,887,686, forward strand.
AAACAGGCAATCCAAACTTCAAATGATATAAGTGAAGCACATGAAGCATTCTATAAAGCCATACTCAAAAGATTTAAGTGAAGTCCAATGAGAATTCTATAAATCAACCAAGGACTATCTCATACCAGCATGGTGCATAAAAAAAAATTAAAACTAAATGCAAAAGACGCTCCAAGATTTGCACATATCGCATGAACGAAACGAATACGAAAACATACCGATACTTGTTGAAGAAAGAGGGGATGCCTTCCGGGGCATCCCCAAGCTTAGACGCTTGAGTCTCCTTGAATATTTACTTGGGGTGCCTCGGGCATCCCCAAGCTTGAACTCTTGCCTCTCTTCCTTCTTCTCACATCGAGACCTTCTCGATCATCGAACACTTCATCCACACAAAACTTCAACAGAAAACTCGGTAAGATCCGTTAGTATAATAAAGCAAATCACTACTCTAAGTACTGTTGCAAACCAATTCATATTTTGTTTTTGCATTGTGTCTACTGTAATATAACTTTTCCATGGCTTAATCCACTGATATGAATTGATAGTTTCATCAAAACAAGCAAACTATGCATCAAAAACAGAACAGTCTGTAGCAATCTGAACATTCACCATACTTCTGGTACCCCAAAACTTCTACCAAAATTGGGAAAAATAAACAATTTGTACAGAAAGACAGTGCAAAAATAATCATAACCGTTTGGCGTTCCAGTAAAAAAATTAAAAATAGCGCACTACAGCCAAAGTTTCTGTCCTACACCGTACAAACCAACAACCATTGTAAACATCCTAAAGGCAAACCTTGGCACATTATTTTTATTTCTAAACTTTATAAAAGCACACAACATAAATAAATGACTCTCTAAAAATTCCGGGTTGTCTCCCTGGCAGCGCTTTCTTTAAAGCCATTAAGCTAGGCATATAGTGCTCAAGTAATGGATCCACCCGGATCCCAAGGTATATCAAAGCCAATTTTAATTAACAATGATTTGTGATTTAGTAGTGAGCACAAAGTAACATATATCATGCAATAACGAAGTCTAACTCTCTTCCTATGCATTGGCATGTCATAAAAGAACAATTCATGCGCACCAAGTAAAGGCCAATGCATAGTATAAACAGTTTCTTGCAATTTTATCGTATTGGAAACATAGAGAGGTGGAGATATAGTTCCTCTCTCATAATAATTGCAAGTAGGAGCAGCAAGCACATGCATATTGCATTCATCAAAATTATCATGCGCAATGGTAAAAGGCAACCCATCAATTCCTTAATAAGCACAAACTTCTCCGATATAGTGTACTTTGGAGAATTCAAAAAGATAATAGGACTATCATGCGTGGATGCAATAGCAACAATTTCATGTTTAACATAAGGAACTATGGCAAGTTCATCTCCATAAGCATAATTCATATTGGCATCTTAGCCACAAGCATAGCAAGCATCATCAAAAAGGGGTATTTCAAGAGAATCAACGGGATCATAACAATCATCATAGCAATCATCCTTCGGTAAGCACGAAGGGGAATTAAACAATGTCTGAGTTGAAGAGTTACTCTCATTAGAAGGTGGGCACGGGTAGCTAATCCGCTCTTCCTCCTTTTGTTCTTTGCTCTCCTCATCATCTTTTTCATCCAATGAGCTCACAGTTTCATCAATTTCTTCTTCCATATACTCCTGCAAAATATTAATCTCTTCTTGGACAGCGGAGACTTTCTCAATAAAAGCATCAATATTGGAATTATATTCATAATTCTCATAGCAATATTTCAATATAGCAAAATTTTCAGGCCTATAAACATCATCATCAAAAGCTTCATACTTTTCAAACAAAGATTCAATTTCATAAGCAGCCTTAAAAGCAACAAATTCTTCAATTTGTTCAACATCATAGTAATCATATATACCATTAGCATAAGAAGCTAAGGTTTCATTATCATTAAATTTGCATGAAAAGGGAAGGTGTGGAGCCTTCATCCTAGAGCAACAGTTATAATCATATCTCAAGCATAGATCCTGAGCATACCAACGCAACATATAAATTTGATCCCATAATAGTTTCCCTTTTGAGTCAAGCGATAATCCCTAAAGTATTCACGTTGATCCAACGTTACTACCACTATAAAGTTGAATGGGGTTTTCTCAGGATTATCAAAGTAGTACATAATATTTTTCACATGATGATCATCGAGGATTTTAGGAGGTTCCCCATCTCCATGAGCGGCAAGTACACCTAATTTTTTTGGTATTTCGTGTTCCATATCCATAACGAAAGATAGAGAACAACTTAGAACAGCAAATAAAAATTACTTAGTGACAAAGCAAACAAGCACACACGAGAATATTCACCCCACGCTATGACTCCCCGGCAACGGCGCTAGAAAAAGGTCTTGATAACCCACAAGTGTAGGGGGTAATTGTAGCCTCTTTCGATAAGTAAGAGTGTAAAACCCAACAAGGAGCTAAAGGTAGAACAAATATTCTCTCATGCCCTATCTGCCACTGATACGACTCTACGCACGCTTAGTGTTTGCTTTACCTAGAACAAGTATGAAATGAGAAGTACTTTGTAGGTGTTGTTGGATAGGGTTGCAAGGTAATAAAGAACACGTAAACATAAACTAGGGGCTGTTTAGATAAAGAAGCAATAAAGTAAATATAGCGAGTGTGAAAAAGTGGTGGTAGGAGTTGTGAAATTGTCCCTAAGCAATTGACTACTTTACTAGACCGATAGCAAGTTTTATGTGGGAGAGGCCACTGCTAGCATGTCATCCCTGACTTGGAATTCTATGCACTTATGATTGGAACTATTAGCAAGCATCCGCAACTAGTAATGTTCATTAAGGTAAAACCCAACCATAGCATTAAGATATATTGGTCCCCCCTCAATCCCGTATGCATCAATTTCTATGCTAGGTTGAAGCTTCTGTCACTCTTGCCCTCCAATACATAGTCCTATCAACATACAGCTAACCCTATGGTGTGATCCACGCGCGCGCTCATATGATGGGCACCAAAGGACAGCAACATAACCACAAGCAAATTAAATCAATCATAGCAACTCATCAACCACCAATAGGACAACGAAAATCTACTTAGACATCATAGGATGGCAACACATCATTGGATAATAATATGAAGCATAAAGCACCATGTTCAAGTAGAGGGTATAGCGGGTTGCGAGAGAGTGGACCGCTGAATATAGATAGGGGAAGGTGATGGAGATGTTGGTGAAGATGGTGGAGGTGTTGGTGAAGATCGCGGTGATGATGATGGCCCCCGGCGGCGTTCCGGCCCCACCGGAAGAGAGGGGAGAGAGCCCCCCTTCTTCTTCTTCTTCCTTGACCTTCTCCCTATATGGGAGAAGGGTTTACCCTCTGGTCCTTGGCTGCATGGCATGGGAGGGGCGAGAGCCCCTCCGAGATTGGATCTATCTCTCTGTCTCTCTCTGTTTCTGCGTTCTCCTTGGCTTCTGTTTCACCGTTTCGTGTATATATGGAGATCCGTAACTCCGATTGGATTGAAACCTTCGCCGCGATTTTTTTTTCCGAAAATTAGCTTTCTTGCGGCAAAAGAATAGCAGCAACCGCCTTACGGGTGGCCCAGGAGGGTGGCAGGCGCGCCTAGTAAGGGCAGGCGCGCCCCCTGTGTCCTGGCCACCTCGGGCACCGTCTCGCGTTGATTCTTCTTCCCATATTCTCCGAATATTCCAAAAATATTCTCCGTCCGTTTTTATCCTGTTTGGGTTCCGTTTGATATGGGTTTCCTGCGAAACATAAAACATGCAACAAACAGGAACTGGCACTGGGCACTGGATCAATATGTTAGTCCCAAAGATAATATAAAAAGTTGCCAAAAGTATATGAAAGTTGAATAATATTGGCATGGAACAATAAAAAATTATAGATATGACAGAGATGTATCACTCAGTAGCATCTGGCAGCGGAGAAGCAAATCGCGGCCGCACGCGCGCACGAGGTCGCTATGGCTACCATACATGCCGACCGCCAGATCTTGGAGGAGCACCTCGTCTTCGAGGCCACTGTCGACACCGCCACGCGGTTGTCTACTTTAAAATACAGTTCGTGTTGTTTTCTCGAGGCCACCGCCAATGCCTTCTAGTGATTTGTCCTCTGTAATGTTAATATGCAATCTGATGCTGAATTTACAGTTTGGTCCTCTAAAATGTAATGTTTACTTAACACTTTGGTCCTCTGAAATGTAATGTTCAGTTAACAGTTTGGTCCAACAATTGCTACATTTCGTAGTAGTGTTCTCAAGCATTCTTTGTTTTGTTAACTGTCTTATCTTCTAGTACATGTTTCTATTTTGCAATGTCATTCTTGGTTAACTATTTTGGTTCATTTGGTCTACTGTCCATTTAACTGTTTGGTTCAGTTCTGCAATTTGATTTTCATTTGCTGTCGGTACAATTTTTTATTGTTACGCATGTGAAATAAATCGAATTTGGCTGTACTCAATACATATTCTACTAGTAGTATGACAACTCTCAGTTAACCTGATCAAGATCTTCCTTATGTGTGTTGCAGGGAAACAATGGGAGACACTGCAGTTTACCATCGAGGTTTGTTCAAGCATGGTCCTTTGGCTAATAGCACATTATTGTGCAGTTGCAGGAATCATTCTAATATTTAGGTTTCTTACAATTTGGTCTTGCACATGTAGGTCCTGCTATCAGAGGCTTAGACCCACTGTTCGACCCATTTTGCATATGGGGAAATGAGATGTCCATGAATATCCATCAAGTGAAGAAACTCAGAAAGATTGTTAGGATGAAGAAACTTGCGAAGAATAACAGCAAGATCTTTGTTTGCACAATGAAGAAGACATCAGTCAACTATAGGATGGTACTAACTCTTTTACCTTGTTTTTACCCCTTGCGCCCTCAGCCAACTATAGGATGGTACTAACTCTTTTACCTTGTTTGCATATCTTTGTTTTCAGTACTTGTCAAAGCAGTTCATCAATGATTACTGATAATCCCCAAGTGCAGGGAATCATCGTAGCAATTTCCAAAGGTGGAAGTGATAAGCATGGAGTGTCGAACCCACAAGGAGCTAAAGGTAAGATCAATATTCTCTCAAGTCCTATTTGCCACTGATACGACTCTACGTACACCGAACGTTTGCTTCCAACTAGAAACGGGAAATAAAACTATGTTGTGGGTATGAAGAGGATAACTTTGCATGGTATCGGAGAGCTAAAATATAAAATTAGGTACTGTTATCATAAAGTTAGAATATATTACTAAGTATTATAAATAGCGAGTGTGAAATAATGATGGGTCGGTGTGCGAAATTATCCTAGGAAATTGTTAACAAGACCAGTAATCACTATTGCAATTTCATATGAGGGAGAGGCATAAGCTAACATACTGTGACGCCCCCGATTCAATCGTACACTAATCATGCACGCAAACGTGTACGATCAAGATCAGGGACTCACGGGAAGATATCACAACACAACTCTACAACATAAATAAGTCATACAAGCATCATAATACAAGCCAGGGGCCTCGAGGGCTCGAATACAAGTGCTCGATCATAGACGAGTCAGCGGAAGCAACAATATCTGAGTACAGACATAAGTTAAACAAGTTTGCCTTAAGAAGGCTAGCACAAAAGTAGCAACGATCAAAAAGGCAAGGCCTCCTGCCTGGGACCTCCTAACTACTCCTCGAAGCCGAACTCCATGTAGAATCATCCTCGGGATCTCTAGCTCCTGGACTCCAGCATCTGGTTGCGACAACCAGGTATAGAAAGGGGAAAAGAGGGAGAAAAGCAACCGTGAGTACTCATCCAAAGTACTCGCAAGCAAGGAGCTACACTACATATGCATGGGTATATGTGTAAAGGGCCATATCGGTGGACTGAACTGCAGAATGCCAGAATAAGAGGGGGATAGCTAATCCTGTCGAAGACTACGCTTCTGGCCACCTCCATCTTGCAGCATGTAGAAGAGAGTAGATTGAAGTCCTCCAAGTAGCATCGCATAGCATAATCCTACCCGGCGATCCCCTCCTCGTCGCCCTGTTAGAGAGCGATCACCGGGTTGTATCTGGCACTTGGAAGGGTGTGTTTTATTAAGTATCCGGTTCTAGTTGTCATAAGGTCAAGGTACAACTCCGGGTCGTCCTTTTACCGAGGGACACGGCTATTCGAATAGATAAACTTCCCTGCAGGGGTGCACCACATAACCCAACACGCTCGATCCCATTTGGCCGGACACACTTTCCTGGGTCATGCCCGGCCTCGGAAGATCAACACGTCGCAGCCCCACCTAGGCACAACAGAGAGGTCAGCACGCCGGTCTAAATCCTATGGCGCAGGGGTCTGGGCCCATCGCCCATTGCACACCTGCACGTTGCGAACGCGGCCGGAAGCAGACCTAGCCCCTAAGCAGGCGTTCCAGTCCAATCCGGCGCGCGCCGCTCAGTCGCTGACGTCACGAAGGCTTCGGCTGATACCACGACGTCGAGTGCCCATAACTGTTCCCGCGTAGTTGGTTAGTGCGTATAAGGTCAACGACTCAACTCAGATCAAATACCAAGATCTCGTTAAGCGTGTTATTATGAAGTAACCACGGACGCCGACCAGGGCCAGGCCCACCTCTCTCCTAGGTGGTCTGAACCTTCCTTGTCGCTCCGCCACAAAGTAACAGTCGGGGGCCGTCGGGACCCAGGCCCACCTCTACCGGGATGGAGCCACCTGACCCTTCAGCCCTCATCTCCGAACAGTATCATAAGTAGTGTAACAGTATAAAGTATATAGCATATGCCCGTGATCACCTCCCGAAGTGATCACGGCATAGTAGTATAGCATGGCAGACGGACAAGAGTGTAGGGCCACTAATGGAATACTAGCATCCTATACTAAGCATGTAGGATTGCAGGTAAAGGTAACAATAGCAGTAGCAAGGATAGGCTATGCATCAGGATAGGATTAACGGAAAGCAGTAACATGCTACACTACTCTAAAGCAAGCAGTAGAGAGTAGAGTAGGCGATATCTGGTGTTCAGGGGGGGGGGGCTTGCCTGGTTGCTCTGGCAAGGAGTCGTCAACACCGTAGTCGTACTGGGTAGCAGCGGCGTCGGTCTCGGTGTCTAGTGAGAGAAGAGGGGGAAGAAACAATAAATATAAAAGCAAACATATGCATGACGATGCATGACAAGACAACGAGCGGTGTTAGGTGTGCCCTAACACGGTAGTAGGTGATACCGGCGGAGGGGGAAAACATCCGAGAAAGTATTCCGGGTGTTCCGCGTTTTCGGACAGATGAACTGGAGGTGAAATGTTGCAGGTTTGCTATGCTTGGGATGTGTGGTGGACGAACGGGCTGCGTATCCGGATTCGTCACGTCGTTCTGAGCAACTTTCATGTACAAAGTTTTCCCATCCGTGCTACGGTTTATTTTATTTTAATTTTTAAAAATTTTATTATTTTTAGAATTGAATTAATTATTCTAATTCAACATTATCCAGAATAGTGTATGCTGACGTCAGCATGACGTCAGCAGTCAACAGGGCGTTGACTGGGTCAAACTGACGTGAGGGTCCCGCATGTCATTGACTGATTAATTAACTAACAGTTAATTAGGTTAATTAGTGATTAGATTAGTCTAAATATGATTAATTAAGTTAATTAATTTGTTAATTAATTAATTAATTGATATTTTATTTATTATTTTTATTAATTCCTTTTTTTAATAAAACATTCTGGGGCTGGGCCCCGTTTGTCATAGGCCCTAGGGGCTTAGCGGGTTTGGCCGCGGGTGCGGGCTGGCGGTACTGGAGAGGGCGCCCGAACGGGCACGGGCGCTCGACGCAGCCAGCGGGGGCTGCGGCCACGGCGAGGCCGCCGGCAGGGGCTAGCGGGGAGGGAGAGGCCACAGGAGGCGGCAGTGGCTGGGCCATAGCGGGTCAGCGCCAGTGCGCAGGAGCAGAGGCAGGGGTGGACGGGCGGGGTTGCGGCGGAGTGGCACGACGGCGGGGAACGAGCACGGTCGCCGGAGGCAGCAGCGGCAGCAGTCGGCCGCGGGCACGCGATGGAGGCAGCAGAGGAGGCTGCGGCGGTGCGGGCCACGGCAGGTGCGAGCGCTCCGGGGAGGAGCAGCACGGCGGGTGCGGCTCGGCGCGGCTGCGGGCGCACGCAACGGCACACCAGGCGGGGCGAGGCCGCGGTGAGCACGGTCGGCGCGCGTACGGGGCGGTGGTCAAGGGCGTGCGCCCGTGCGGTGGTCGAATCGACGACGGAGTGTAGGGGGAGCAGGAGGCCGGTGGCCTCACCAGCGTTGAAGAGAAGCGGGGCGGCGAGGCGTGAGGAGGCCGGTCGTGGAGGAGGACGAAGACGAGCTGTCCGGCGATGCGGCGTCGGGGAGGCGGGGTGTCTTCGGGGCGAGGTGGCGCCGGCGATTCAACGACGACGACGGTGCACAGCGGCGGGGAGGCGATGGCGTCGGTGAAGGAAGGGCGTCGGGCTCGTTGCCCCTTCCCGATCCATATTGGGTCGGGGAAGAGGTGCGAGAGGGGAGGCGAGGCAGCGACGGAGGGGAGGAGATCCGGCGACGGGCCTTAACGACGGCGACGGGGAGGACGGCGGGCAGCGGCGCAGCGATGGGGTCGATCCGTCCGATCCAATCGGGGGCAGAGGAGGGGAGATGTGGATCGAGGGAGAGAGAGGCGTGGGAATCGTGGGGAGGGGAGTGGGGCGACCGGTAGCTAGGGTTACGGGTGAGGGGGTTATGGAGGGGCGGCTGGGCCAGCCTGACTAGGCCAAGGCCCAGTTGGGCCGAGGGGGGGAAGGGTCCCCTTTTTCCCCCATCTATTTTTTGTCTTTTGCTTTATTTCTTTTCTTTTATTTTTAGTTTTATAAAAATTTCCACTAGTATCTAAATTTGTATTTATAAATGAACTACTGTCAGATTAATTCCTAGCCCATAATAAAAGAGTTTTAATATGTTATAAAATTAGGCATTTATTTAATTGTTTTCACTACGGGTTAAATCATTTTAGTGCACTTAAATATTTTATAAATATGTGGATTCTCCACCATAATTAACTATGCAATATTTGTCACCTCTAGAACATTTTAGTTTTTATGTTCGAAAACTTTTAATGTTTGCCTAAAATTCAAATTTGATTTTGAAACGTTTTGATCTAACGTGGGGTTAGCAACAGTAACAGAGGTGACATGGCATCATTAGCGTAGGTTTACTGTAGCATAATTATCCGGGCGTCACAATTCTCCTCTACTACAAGAAATCTCGTCCCGAGATTTAAGAGGGGAGTAAGGGGAAGATTAGGTTATGAAATTCCAATGATTCTTCTCGGTCTTGGTTGCTCTTCTGGAAGAGATCGATCCATTACATTGATGTCTTCATTCCACTACTTCAGGTCATCATGATGAAGTCATCATCCTTTCTTCGGAAATTTCATCGTACTTACGAAAGGACATGGGGTAACTTCGGAAGAACGGACCGCTACAATGTTGCTCATCTGGTCGATAACATCGGGGAAGGTGGCGGAAAGTAACTCTCGAATTGAAACTTAAGAAATTATCGAGAGCAAAGTAAGAGGTGCAAAATAGAAGTTTCAAGCGCATAGGTAATCGTTCGTTGCCTGAAACGAAGTGTTGAAGGGGTTCAGAGCAACGAGAATAAGTATTGTGTCTGATACCAGAATAGATCACTAGGAAGGTGGCTCGCGAATTACCTGCGAAACCAAGAGCAAGGGATAACTTTGCCATCAAGGTGTACAGGAGAGTCAGGTTTTGATCCTGTGGAACTGTGGGTTATGGGCCCACCATGTGGGTTAAAAGTAGGAAGCATGGTAACATCTTGCACGATCATGTATGCAAGGCATGTCAGAGGATAGTCTGTCGGTTATGTCGGCAACAACATCGATACCAAGGGCAAGGGACGAAGAGAACCATTTTCCTGCTCGTTGAACGAGGCGGACCAATAGGCAAAGTTATCGTCCATCGGTGGTTACCGGAATGTCATCAACAAAAGGAACAGGGTCTTACTGACAGAATTGTACACCGAGGTGTTTACATAAGCAGGGGAATATTGTTGCTTAGATCATATAGATCACAAGAAAGGTTAAACCAAACAATGGAAAGGAAAATATGATTATCAGATCAAACAGAACGATGGAAAGGAAAATATGATTATCAGGTTTAAGCAGAACAATGGAAAGGAAAATGTGTTTAAACACATATTTCAAGGGCATGCCCTTCCCAAGGACAAGCAGAGCATGATATCCACGACGGGATAGAAAGTAGAAACCATTTAGGTAAGGGGAGAGGAATTTGATGACAATACCCATACAACGGTGTCTTGGATACTTGATAAAGAAAAAGATAGCATTGCTTCAACTGTTCTTTTTGAAGATCGGAGTACCACCGACAGGCTTTCGGATAGCATTGACATGATCTTCAAGCAAAGGTCGGACTTTGGATACTCAATGGATGCATCAGGAATAACTTATAGTATAAGTCTTACAATTTCCTCACGAAAGAATGAGTAACATCGCTAAAGAGGATACTAAAGCAATATGTCCTCCGGTCAAGTGTGCTAGGCATGACATCACCTTACCGGGTCATATAAAGACCAATGTTATAACTCTTGAAAATATGCTCCAACCATCATATCTGACCAAGATTCAGATCTGATCGGTGTTAGGATACCTCAGACTCAGGATGCCTGAGAAGAAAAGGTGCGACACAATTTGACGAGACGACATTGTAAGATTCTCGGGAAATTAACTATGGAAGCGAGTTCCGTAGAAAGAGTTCATCATTAAACCAAGGAGAGGATGAGGAGGTAGCTGATGAACTCAGCGACAACCCATCGAGATCTCTGACAAGATGGATTTCCACAATTATGTGAACAAGGAGATAACATTAGTCAGAGCAAATGACATAATGGTGTGTGCTCGAGGAAAACATACATAATTAAACACTGGTTGAAAGGTGCACCCGAAAGGTGGGATTAGATAGCATGATCAATGTTAGAATGGTGATTCGTTATCCAATAGTCTAAGGATGAACTGTCGACCATTAACTCCAAAGCAATAGGGTTGCTAAGGAGTACAAAATTTACACATCACAGACCATTTGTCGGTATTCCGGTTAGAAACAACACGGGGACTAAGAAAAGAATGGTGATGGTGAGAAGTATCATCATACCGAGAATTTCTAAGAGGTGGAGCAATCCCCACAACATTCTTGACAGAAAAGACAGTAATACTTCAAGGCAGAACACAACACTAGCTGGGGAGAAAGTTGTATTCATAATGTGGACAAGTTCGCGATGAAAGGAAGTCAAGGGTGTTGTCGATTGATAATAAAAATCATCGAGGGCAAGGAGGGGTATTTCTCATCATGAACACAGTTGACATCTCGGATGAAGTCAAAGTGTTGAAGGTGATCCGACACATTTGCCGGGAGGTTTCGAGAGGATGCAATCGATCGGCGATAACATCAAGTCAAAGGAATTACGAAGCAAAAGTTTATTGGAACCATGCGTACGACACAAACTCAAAATCAAGCTTGCTGTTCAAGGCGAAATGATATGACGAGGAAAATTGACGTAAGCTTAGCTCATCGTCGAAAGTGGTGCTCTGGGAATAAGGACAAGGTAGCACAGTTAAAATCACCACGACAATGATATAGCCATACAGGCTAGGAATGGCGTGATCGGGTCGAAACTCGTACTTAAAGAAGATTATCAAGTGTCGTTGAACCGTAGTGCGGACTCGGTTCAGTTATCGGTGTCTTTGAGTGTTTAATAACTCAGAGCCCATGAAAAATTGTAATCAGTGAGAATGTAGTACTTGATGAAGAACTCATAAGAAATTATGCAGTTCCAAGATAATCTCGAGATACCAGGGGGGTAATACTCGACGACAGATCAAAGTAGAGGTTGGGGTAGAATATTGCTCTGCAGAAGACGAGTGCTTAAACTTGCACGAGAAATGGTATTTAAAGGAGAACATGGTCGGAACCATGATTGCATAAGGCCGAATCCCAGATATAAGAACTTATACAAAGAGGGTTTAAGAGGAGCATCCATGATAAGATTAGCATCGTGTCCATGGGCATGAACGCAAGGTTCAAGGTCGACTCCCACTTCTCCCATACACAACTTCTCATTTACTGCTCTCGGTTAAGAATGTTTAGAGTTTGAAAGTTTAATTGGCGGAATACCGGAAGGTTATGACCCATGAAGACTCTTGGGTTCACACAAATTAAGGAAGGTATATGTTCAACCCATCGGGGCATCTTAGAAACATATACCACAAGCTTCAAGAGTAAATATCACCAGCTCAAAAGCAGAGCAAGGTTGAGAAAGTAGAGGATACAATTTACCGAAGGCATTATGTATCAGGGAAAGATCTTCTCGAGGTTTTTGTATACGAAGGACACTGTCGGATGATATTACAACAAAGGATCCGACGGTCCATAGCGGAGCTGATGTGAGTATCGACACACAATCAGAGAAAGAAAGAATGCAAGGAGATCAGACGATAGAAACAACTGACTAACTCAAAAGCTCAAATGCAAAGGAATTATGAATTCCAAGACAAGGGATCAGAAGCAATGCTCTGATTAGGGATGGATAAGTTGAATAGCCTTAGGGGTACAATCAATGGCAATTTGATTGGTCAAGATCCAGCTCATGTTTAAAATGACGTCTGAGCTGAAAGGATGAATTCTAGGATCTGATTGAGGATTGCGAGCATTCGCAATATATTGAATCAAGGGACTTAGAATGATAGTGACAAAGAATGTCAATGGAGATTACAAGAAATACGGAATTAACCATAATGCTGGAAGGCAAGAAATTCAGGATCAATAGGCTGCCGAGGACTTTTAGAAGATCAAATAGTTTTTCAAAGAACTTTGTGAAACACACGAACAACTAGAAATAAACAAATCCTCGGTAAATGTGAGGAATTATTCGTAGGGGTATTCATGCGGCAAAGATCTGCAAGGCAGTAGCTCAAAGGATTCTCGGAATAACGGAGAGCAGTTCGAGGCATCTTGTATTAACAAGATCAATGGGGTTGAACGTAAGACTGGCAAGTGTATGCAGTTATCCCTAAGGATAAAATGGTGGTAGGGAATGCAAAGGCGATGACACAAAGTCTTGAGAGAACACTACAGAGTATCTTTGGAATCTTCTGGTGCAGCAGGCGATCATCTGTAATAAGGGGCTCTCCGGGAGGAAGTGATCACGAGATCCTAAGGTTAGAGTTAGTAAAAGAGAGTTCAGAGTCCCAGAGTATAGATCGAGGAGTAAAAGATCCTAGTACCACCCAATGGCAACTTGGGCCCGTAAGACTCACAGCCATGTTAGTAAAAGTTTTGTAGTGACTAGACACGACTTTGGCCAAGGGGTTTGGAAGGGGGATTCTTACAGGCAGTCGCCTCTGATACCAACTTGTGACGCCCCCGATTCAATCGTACACTAATCATACACGCAAACGTGTACGATCAAGATCAGGGACTCACGGGAAGATATCACAACACAACTCTAAAAATAAATTAGGTCATACAAGCATCATAATACAAGCCAGGGGCCTCGAAGGCTCGAATACAAGTGCTCGATCATAGATGAGTCAGCGGAAGCAACAAAATCTGAGTACAGACATAAGTTAAACAAGTTTGCCTTAAGAAGGCTAGCACAAACTGGGATATAGATCGAAAGAGGCGCAGGCCTCCTGCCTGGGATCCTCCTAAACCACTCCTGGTCGTCGTCAGCAGCCTGCACGTAGTAGTAGGCACCTCCAGTGTAGTAGGAGTCATCGTCGACGGTGGCATCTGGATCCTGGGCTCCAACGTCTGGTTGCAACATCCGGGAAGAAGAGGGGAAAAGGGGGAAAAGAGGGAGCAAAGCAACCGTGAGTACTCATCCAAAGTACTCGCAAGCAAGGAGCTACACTACATATGCAAGGGTATATGTGTAAAGGGCCATATCGGTGGACTGAACTGCAGAATGCCAGAATAAGAGGGGGGATAGCTAATCCTGTCGAAGACTACGCTTCTGGCCACCTCCATCTTGCAGCATGTAGAAGAGAGTAGGTTGAAGTCCTCCAAGTAGCATCGCGTAGCATAAACCTACCCGGCGATCCTCTCCTCGTTGCCTTGTGTGAGAGCGATCACCGGGTTGTATCTGGCACTTGGAAGGGTGTGTTTTATTAAGTATCCGGTTCTAGTTGTCATAAGGTCAAGGTACAACTCCAAGTCGTCCTGTTACCGAAGATCGCGGCTATTCGAATAGATAAACTTCCCTGCAGGGGTGCACCACATTACACGACACGCTCGATCCCATTTGGCCGGACACACTTTCCTGGGTCATGCCCGGCCTCGGAAGATCAGCACGTCGCAGCCTACCTAGGCACAACAGAGAGGTCAGCACGTCGGTCTAAATCCTATGGCGCAGGGGTCTGGGCCCATCGCCCATTGCACACCTGCACGTTGTGAACGCGGCTGGAAGCAGACCTAGCCTCCCAAATACAAGAGCAGGCATTCCAGTCCAATCCGGCGCGCGCCGCTCAGTCGCTGACGTCACGAAGGCTTCGGCTGATACCACGACGCCGGTTGCCCATATCTTGTCCCACGTGGCAGTTAGTGCGTATAAGGTCAACGACCCAACTTAGATCAAATACCAAGATCTCGTTAAGCGTGTTATTATGTAGTAACCGCGAACACCGACCAGGGCCAGGCCCACCTCTCTCCTAGATGGTCTCAACCTGCCCTGTCGCTCCGCCACAAAGTAACAGTCGGGGGTCGTAGGGAACCCAGGCCCACCTCTACCGGGATGGAGCCACCTGCCCCTTCAGCTCCATCTCCGAACAGTATCATAAGTAGTGTAACAGTATAAAGTATATAGCATATGCCCGTGATCACCTCCCGAAGTGATCACGGCCCAGTAGTATAGCAAGGCAGACAGACAAGAGTGTAGGGCCACTGATGGAATACTAGCATCCTATACTAAGCATGTAGGATTGCAGGTGAAGGTAACAACAGCAGTAGCAAGGACAGGCAATGCATCAGGATAGGATTAACGGAAAGCAGTAAGATGCTAGACTACTCTAATGCAAGCAGTAGAGAATAGAGTAGGCGATATCTGGTGATCAAGGGTGGGGGGCTTGCCTGGTTGCTCTGGCAAGGAGGAGTCGTCAACACCGTAGTCGTACTGGGTAGCAGCGGCGTCGGTCTCGGTGTCTAGCGAGAGAAGAGGGGGAAGAAACAATAAATATAAAAGCAAACATATGCATGATGATGCATGACAAGACAACGAGCGGTGTTAGGTGTGCCCTAACGCGGTAGTAGGTGATACCGGCGGAGGGGGAAACATCCGGGAAAGTATTCCCGGTGTTCCGCGTTTTCTGACAGATGAACTGGAGGTGAAATGTTGCAGGTTTGCTATGCTAGGGATGTGTGGCGGACGAACGGGCTGCATATCCGGATTCGTCACGTCGTTCTGAGCAACTTTCATGTACAAAGTTTTTCCATCTGAGCTACGGTTTATTATATTTTAATTTTTAAAGTTTTAATTATTTTTAGAATTTAATTAATTATTCTAATTCAACATTATCCAGAATAGTGTATGTTGACGTCATGACGTCAGCAGTCAACAGGGCGTTGACTGGGTCAAACTGACGTGAGGGTCCCGCATGTCATTGACTGATTAATTAACTAACAGTTAATTAGTGATTAGATTAGTCTAAATATGATTAATGAATTTAATTAATTCTTTAATTAATTAATTAATTGATATTTTATTTATTTATTATTATTATTATTAATTCCTTTTTTTAATAAAACGTTCTGGGGCTGGGCCCCGTTTGTCATAGGCCCTAGGGGCTTAGCGGGTTTGGCCGCTAGCGGGTGCGGGCTGGTGGTACTGGAGAGGGCGCCCGAACGGGCACGGGCGCTCGACGCGGCCAGTGGGCGCGGGGGCTGCGGCCACGGCGAGGCCGCCGGCAGGGGCTAGCGGGGAGGGAGAGGCCGCGGGAGGCGGCAGTGGCTGGGCCACGGCGGGTCAGCGCCGGTGCGCAGGAGCAGAGGCAGGGGTGGACGGGCGGGGTCGCGGCGGAGTGGCACGACGGCGGGGAACGAGCACGGTCGCCGAAGGCAGCAGCGGCAGCAGTCGGCCGCGGGCACGCGATGGAGGCAGCAGAGGAGGCTGCGGTGGTGCGGGCCACGGCAGGTGCGAGCGCTCCGTGGAGGAGCAGCACAGCGGGTGCGGCTCGATGCGGCTGCGGGCGCACGCGACGGCATACCGGGCGGGGCGAGGCCGCGGTGAGCACGGTCGGCGCGCGTACGGGGCAGTGGTCAAGGGCGTGCGCCCGTGCGGTGGTCGGATCGACGACGGAGTGCAGGGGGAGCAGGAGGCCGGTGGCCTCACCAGCGTTGAAGAGAAGCGGGGAGGCGAGGCGTGAGGAGGCCGGTCGTGGAGGAGGACGAAGACGAGCGGTGCGGCAATGCGGCGTCGGGGAGGCTGGGTGTCTTCGGGGCGAGGTGGCGCCGGCGATTCGACGACGACGACGGTGCACAGCGGTGGGGAGGCGATGGTGTTTGTGAAGGAAGGGCGTCGGGCTCGTTGCCCCTTCACGATCCATATTGGGTCGGGGAAGAGGTGCGAGAGGGGAGGCGAGGCGGCGACGGAGGGGAGGAGATCCGGCGACGGGCCTTAACGCCGGCGACGGGGAGGACGGCAGGCAGCGGCGCAGCGATGGGGTCGATCCCTCCGATCCAATCGGGGGCAGAGGAGGGGAGATGTGGATCGAGGGAGAGAGAGGCGTGGGAATCGTGGGGAGGGGAGTGGGGCGATCGGTAGCTAGGGTTACGGGTGAGGGGGTTATGGAGGGGCGGCTGGGCCGGCCTGACTAGGCCAAGGCCCAGTTGGGCCGAGGGGGGAAGGTTCCCCTTTTCCCCCAATTTTTTTTGTCTTTTGTTTTATTTCTTTTCTTTTATTTTTAGTTTTATAAAAATTTCGACTAGTATCTAAATTTGTATTTATAAATAAACTACTGTCAGATTAATTCCTAGCCCATAATAAAATAGTTTTAATATGTTATAAAATTAGGCATTTATTTAATTGTTTTCACTACGGGTTAAATCATTTTAGTGCACTTAAATATTTTATTAATATGTGGATTCTCCACCATAATTAACTATGCAATATTTGTCACCTCTAGAACATTTTAGTTTTTATGTTCGAAAACTTTTAATGTTTGCCTAAAATTCAAATTTGATTTTGAAACATTTTGATCTAACGCGAGGTTAGCAACAGTAACAGAGGTGACGTGGCATCATTAGCGTAGGTTTACTGTTGCATAATTATCCGGGCGTCACACATACTTTCTCTTCTTGGATCATATGCACTTATGATTGAAACTCTAGCAAGCATCCGGAACTACCAAAGATCATTAAGGTAAAACCCAACCATAGCATCAACATATCAAGTCTCCTTTATCCCATACGCAACAACCCCCTTACTCGGGTTTATGCTTCTATCACTCAAGCAACCCACTATAAGCGAATCATGAACATATTGCAACACCCTACAGCGGGAATCCCTCACGCTTGCGCGACACGGAGGGCACAATAGGATAGCACCAAAATAAAACATACAACTCATACCAATCTAGATCATCTATCAACCCAAAGACAAAGGATATCTACTCAAAACATCATAGGATGGCAACACATCATTGGATCATAATATGTGGCATAAAGCACCATGTTCAAGTAGAGATTATAGCGGGGTGCGGGAGAGTGGACCGCATAAAAGAGATGAGGATGGTGATGATGATGGTGATGTTGATGAAGACGATCACCGCAGCGATGATTCCCCTCCCGATGGCACTTCGGCGCCACCGAAAGAGAAAAGGAGAGGTTCTCCCCCTTGTGCTTCCTCCTCCATGCCCCCCTGGATGGGGAGACGTTCTTCCTCTGGTCCTTGGCCTCCATGGCGATGATGGCCCCTCCGAGATCCTTCCCCATGGCCTCCGGTGATGGTGGCCCCCTCCGGCAGGGTGCTAGAGAGGGCCTAGATTGATTTCTCGTGGCTACAGAGGCTTGCGGCGGCGGAACTTCCGATCTAGGTTATTTTTCTGGAGGTTCGGGGATTTATAGGAGAGGTTGGCGTCGAGAACAAGTCAAGGGGGCCCACGGGGAGTCCTCGAGGCAGGGGCGCGCCCCAGGGGGTGGGGGCGCCCTCCACCCTCGTGGTGCCCTCGGGGCTTCCCTCCAGTAGATTTTCGTTCCAATATTTTTTATATTTTCCAAAAAAAAATCCGTTGATTTTCAGCGCATTCCGAGAACTTTTATTTCTGCAAAAAAACAACACCATATGGTAGTTCTGCTGAAAATAGCGTCAGTCCAGGTTAGTTCTAATCAAATCATACCAAAATCATATAAAACTATTGTAAACATGGCATGAATACTTCATAAATTATAGATACGTTGGAGACGTATCAGCGTCCCCAAGCTTAATTCCTGCTCGTCCTTGAGTAGGTAAATGATAAAAGAAATAATTTATGAAGTGTGAATGCTAGCAGGTGCTTAAGTTTGATCAATGATAGTTTCAATCACTTTTTCTAGCATCATTATGTATCACAACAGTAGGTCAACTCATAAAACTTCTCATGATCAAGTAACAAGCTATTCACATGTTAAAGTATAGATCATAAACTTTCTTGAAAACTAACAAACCATGCTCTTAGTCATCAAACAATTGCAATTCATTTTTTTCGGGAAGGGTCTATGTAAGAGATTTGATTCAGAAACTCCACATACTGAACTATCATTTAATCTTTCACAATTGCTAACACTCATGTGATATTTATGGGTTCAAAGTTTCAATCGGACACAGAGAAGGATAGGGGCTTATAGTTTTGCCTCCCAACTTTTTACCTCAAGGGTAATGTCAACAATAATAATTTGTGAAAACCTACATCCAAGTGGATATGTATATCCGGATCGCTCCAACACAAAGTGCTTGCCAAAGGAAAGAAGTGTAAAAAGGAAAGGTGATGATCACCATGACTCTTGTATAAGGGTAGAAGATAAAAGTAAAAGATAGGCCCTTCACAGAGGGGAGCAGGGTTGTCATGCGCTTTTATGGTTGGTGATAACCCACAAGTATAGGGGACCAGAACAGTTTTTGAGGGTAGAGTATTCAACCCAAATTTTTTGATTCGACACAAGGGGGGCCAAAGAATATTCTCAAGTATTAGCAGTTGAGTTGTCAATTCAACCACACCTGAAAGACTTAATATCTGCAGCAAAGTATTTAGTAGCAAAGTGATATGGAAGTAACGGTAACGGTGGCAGAAGTAACAATAGCAGTTTTGTAGTAATTGTAACAGCAGCAACAGTAAAGTAACTAAGCAAAGATCAATGTGTGAAAATCTCGTAGGCATTGGATCAATGATGGATAATTATGTCGGATGCGATTCCTCATGCAAGAGTTATAACATAGGGTGACACAGAACTAGCTCCAGTTCATCAATGTAATGTAGGCATGTATTCCGAATATAGTCATACGTGCTTATGGAAAAGAACTTGCATGACATCTTTTGTCCTACCCTCCCGTGGTAGCGGGGTCCTATTGGAAACTAAGGGATATTAAGGCCTCCTTTTAATAGAGTACCGGACCAAAGCATTAACACTTAGTGAATACATGAACTCCTCAAACTACGGTCATCCCGGTAAGTGCTACCTCTTGAGCACTGCGTTGGTTTTCCCTTAAAGAGGAAAGGGTGATGCAACAAAGTAGCGTAAGTATTTCCCTCAGTTTTTGAGAACCAAGGTATCAATCCAGTAGAAGGCTCCACGCAAGTCCCTCGTACCTACACAAACAAACAAGAACCTCGCAACCAACGCGATAAAGGGGTTGTCAATCCCTTCACGGTAACTTGCGAAAGTGAGATCTGATAGAGATAATAAGATAAGATAAATATTTTGGTATTTTTATGATATAGATTGGAAAGTAAAGATGCAAAATAAAGTAGATTGGAAACTTATATGATAAAAGATAGACCCAGGGGCCATAGGTTCCACTAGTGGCTTCTCTCAAGATAGCATAAGTATTACGGTGGGTGAACAAATTACTGTCGAGCAATTGATAGAAAAGTGCATAGTTATGAGAATATCTAGGCATGATCATGTATATAGGCATCACGTCTGCGACAAGTAGACCGACTCCTGCCTGCATCTACTACTATTACTCCACACATCGACCGCTATCCAGCATGCATATAGAGTATTAAGTTCATAAGAACAGAGTAACGCATTAAGAAAGATGACATGATGTAGAGGGATAAACTCAAGCAATATGATATAAACCCCATCTTTTTATCCTCGATGGCAACAATACAATACGTGCCTTGCTGCCCCTGCTGTCACTGGGAAAGGACACCGCAAGATTGAACCAAAGCTAAGCACTTCTCCCATTGCAAGAAAGATCAATCTAGTAGGCCAAACCAAACTGATAATTCGAAGAGACTTGCAAAGATAACCAATCATACATAAAAGAATTCAGAGGAGATTCAAATATTTCTCATAGATAAACTTGATCATAAACCCACAATTCATTGGATCTCGACAAACACACCGCAAAAAGAGTTACATCGAATAGATCTCCAAGAAAATCGAGGAGAACTTTGTATTGAGATTCAAAGAGAGAGAAGAAGCCATCTAGCTAATAACTATGGACCCGGAGGTCTGTGGTAAACTACTCACAACTCATCGGAGAGGCTATGGTGTTGATGTAGAAGCCCTCCGTGATCGATTCCCCCTTCGGCGGAGCGCCGGCGAAGGCTCCAAGATGGGATCTCGCGGATACAGAAGGTTGCGGCAGTGGAAATAGGGTTTCGTGGTGCTCCCCGATGTTTTCAGGGTATGGTGGTATATATAGGCGAAAGAAGTCGGTCAGGGGAGCCACAAGGGGCCCACGAGGGTGGGGGGGCGCCTACCCCCCTAGGGCACGCCCTGGACCCTCATGGCCGCCTCGTCCGCGTCTTGACGTCCACTCCAAGTCTCCTGGGTTGCGTTTGTTCCAAAAAGATCGCTCCTGAAGGTTTCATTCCGTTTGGACTTCGTTTGATATTCCTTTTCGTCGAAACACTGAAATAGGCAAAAAGACAGCAATTCGGGTTGGGCCTCTAGTTAGTAGGTTAGTCCCAAAAATGATATAGAAGTGTAAAGTAAAGCCCATAAACATCCGAAATAGGTAATATAATAGCATGGAACAATCAAAAATTATAGATATGTTGGAGACGTATCAAGCATCCCCAAGCTTAATTCCTGCTCGTCCTCAAGTAGGTAAATGATAAAAACAGAATTTTTGATGTGGAATGCTACCTAGCATATTTCTCAATGTAATTTTCTTTATTGTGGCATGAATGTTCAGATCCAAATGATTCAAGGCAAAAGTTCATATTGACATAAGAAATAGTAATACTTCAAGAATACTAACAAGGTAATCATGTCTTCTCAAAATAACATGGCAAAAGAAAGTTATCCCTACAAAATCATATAGTCTGGCTATGCTCTATCTTCATCACACAAAATATTTAAATCATGCACAACCCCGGGTTTTTAGCCAAGCAATTGTTTCATACTTTAGTATTTTCAAACTTTTTCAATCTTCACGCAATACATGAGCGTGAGCCATGGACATAGCACTTTATGTGGAATAGAATGGTGGTTGTGGAGAAGACAAAAAAGGAGAAGATAGTCTCACATCAACTAGGCGTATCAACGGGCTATGGAGATGCCCATTAATAGATATCAATGTGAGTGAGTAGGGATTGCCATGCAACGGATGCACTAGAGCTATAAGTGTATGAAAGCTCAAAAAGAAACTAAGTGGGTGTGCATCCAACTTGCTTGCTCACGAAGACCTAGGGCATTTTGAGGAAGCCCATCATTGGAATATACAAGCCAAGTTCTATAATGAAAAATTCCCACTAGTATATGAAAGTGACAACATAGGAAACTCTCTATCATGAAGATCATGGTGCTACTTTGAAGCACAAGTGTGGTAAAAGGATAGTAACATTGTCCCTTCTCTCTTTTTCTCTCATTTTTTTATTTGGCCTTTCTCTTTTTTTATTTGGCCTTTTTTTTAAAGTCCAGAGTCTCATCAAGACTTGTGGGGGAATCATAGTCTCCATCATCCTTTCCTCACTTGGGACAATGCTCTAATGATGAAGATCATCACACTTTTATTTACTTACAACTCAAGAATTACAACTCAATACTTAGAACAAAATACGACTCTATGTGGATGCCTCCGGCGGTGTACCGGGATATGCAATGAATCAAGAGTGACATGTATGAAAGAATTATCAAGGTGGCCTTGCCACAAATACGATGTCAACTACATGATCATGCAAAGGCAATATGACAATGATGGAGCGTGTCATACTAAACGGAACGGTGGAAAGTTGCATGGCAATATATCTCGGAATGGCTATGGAAATGCCATAATAGGTAGGTATGGTGGCTGTTTTGAGGAAGGTATATGGTGGGTGTATGGTACCGGCGAAAGTTGCGGCACAAGAGAGGCTAGCAATGGTGGAAGGATGAGAGTGCGTATAATCCATTGACTCAACATTAGTCATAAAGAACTCATATAATTATTGCAAAAATCTACAAATAATCAAAACAAAGTACTACACGCATGCTCCTAGGGTAAGGGTTGGTAGGAGTTAACCATCACGCAATCCCGAGCTCCACACATAAGGAAGACAATCAATAAATAAATCATGCTCCAACTTCATCACATAACGGTTCACCATGCGCGCATGCTACGGGAATCACGAACTTTAACACAAGTATTCCTTAAATTCACAATTACCCAACTAGCATGACTCTAATATTACCATCCTCATATCTCAAAACAATTATCAAGCATCAAATTGATCATAGCATCCAATTCACTTCCTATGATAGTTTTTATTACACCCCACTTGGATGCCCATCATTCTAGGACCAATTTTATAACCATAGCAAATACCATGCTGTTCTAAAAGACTCTCAAAATAATATAAGTGAATCATGAGAGATCAATAATTTCTACAAAATAAAGTCACTGCCGTGCTCTAAAAATATATAAGTGAAGCACTAGAGCAAAATTGTCTAGCTCAAAAGATATAAGTGAAGCACATAGAGTATTCTAATAAATTCCAAATCATGTGTGTCTCTCCCAAAAGTTGTGTACATAAAGGATGATTGTTTTAAACTAAAAGGCAAAGACTCATATCATACAAGACGCTCCAAGCAAAACTCATATCATGTGGTGAATAAAAATATAGCTCCAAGTAAAGTTACCGATAGACGAAGATGAAAGAGGGGATGCCTTCCAGGGCATCCCCAAGCTTAGGCTTTTGGTTGTCCTTGAATTATCTTGGGGTGCCATGGGAATCCCCAAGCTTAGGCTCTTGCCACTCCTTATTCCATAGTCCATCAAATCTTTACCCAAAACTTGAAAACTTCACAACACAAAACTCAACAGGAAATCTCATGAGCTCTGTTAGTGCAAGAAAGAAAAACCACCACTTAAGATACTGTAATGAAACCATTATTTATTTATATTGGTGTTAAACCTACTGTATTCCAACTTCTCTATGGTTCATACCCCCCCCCCGATACTAGCCATAGATTCATCAAAATAAGCAAACAACACACGAAAACCAGAATCTCTCAAAAACAGAACAGTCTGTAGTAATCTGTAACTTTCGAATACTTCTGGAACTCTAAAACTCCTACCAAAATATGAAGTCCTAGGGAATTTCTCTATTGATCTAATGCAAAAAGAATCAACTAAAAATCACGTTTCTGTGATTTATTAAAATTATTCTCATGCGCGCAAAAGTTTTTGTTTTTCAGCAAGATCAAATTAACTTTCACCCAAAATGATCCTATAGGTTCTACTTGGCACAAACACTAATTAAACATAAAACCACATCTAAACAGAGGCTAGATAAATTATTTTTTACTAAACAGGAGCAAAAATCAAGGAACAAAAATAAAATTGAGTTGCCTCCCAACAAGCGCTATCGTTTAACGCCCCTAGCTAGGCATAAAAGTGAGAATAGATCTAAGTATTGCCATCTTTGGTATTCAATTCATAAGTGGATCTCATAATGGATTCATAAGGTAATTTGATTTTCTTTCTAGGAAAGTGTTCCATGCCTTTCCTTAATGGAAATTGGAATCTAATATTTCCTTCCTTCATACCAATAATTGCACCAATCGTTCTAAGGAAAGATCTACCAAGAATAATAGGACATGAAAGATTGCAATCTATATCAAGAACAATAAAATCTATGGGCACATAATTCCTATTTGCAACAATAAGAACATCATTAATCCTTCCCATATGTTTCTTAATGGTGGAATCCGCAAGGTGCAAGTTTAAAGAGCAATCATCAAATTCACGGTCATCATAGAAACACTAGCACCCAAATCACACAAAGCATAACATTCATGATCTTTAATTTTAATTTTAATAGTAGGTTCCCAGTCATCATAAAGTTTTCTAGGGATATAAACTTCCAATTCAAGTTTTTCCTCATAAGATTGCATCAAAGCATCAACAATATGTTTGGTAAAAGCTTTATTTTGACTATAAGCATGAGGAGAATTCAACACGGATTGCAACAAGGAAATACAATATATTAAAGAGCAATTATCATAATTAAATTCCTTGAAATCCAAAATAGTGGGTTCATTGCTATGTAAAGTTTTGACCTCTCCAATCCCACTTTTACCAAATTTAGCATCAAGATCTAAAAACACCAAATCATTGGGACGCCTTTTAACTAAAGTTGACTCATCTCCAGTCCCACCATTATCAAGATTCATATTGCAAAAAAAAGATTTAATAGGAGACACATCAATCACTTTTAGATCTTCATCACTATTATCATGAAAACTAGAAGAACACGCTTTTACAAAGCAATCTTTCTTAGCACGCATCCTAGCGGTTCTTTCTTTGCACTCATCAATGGAAATTCTCATGGCTTTGAGAGACTCATTGATATCATGCTTAGGTGGAATAGATCTAAGTTTCAAAGAATCAACATCAAGAGAAATTCTATCCACGTTCCTAGCCAATTCATCAACTTTAAGCAATTTTTCTTCAAGCAAAGCATTGAAATTCTTTTGAGAGATCATAAATTCTTTAACACTATTCTCAAAATCAGAGGGCATCTTATTAAAATTTCCATAAGAGTTATTGTAGGAATTACCATAATTATTAGAGGAATTACTAGGAAACGGCCTCGGATTAAAGTTTCCTCTGTAAGCGTTGTTACCAAAATTATTCCTACCAACAAAATTCACATCCATAGATTCATTACTATTCTCAATCAAAGTAGACAAAGGCATATCATTAGGATCAATAGGAGCACTCTGAGTAGAAAACAATTTCATAAGTTCATCCATCTTTCCACTCAAAACATTAATCTCTTCTATCGCATGAACTTTTTTACTAGTGGATCTTTCGGTGTGCCATTGAGAATAATTAACCATAATGTTATCTAGGAGTTTAGTAGATTCTCCTAAAGTGATTTCCATAAAAGCGCCTCCCACGACCGAATCTAAAAGATTTCTAGAAGCAAAATTCAATCCGGCATAAAATTTTTGTATGATCATCCATAAATTCAAACCATGTATAGGGCAATTGCGAATCATTAATTTCATTCTTTCCCAAGATTGGGAAACATGTTCATGATCAAGTTGTTTAAAATTCATAATATCGTTTCTAAGAGAGATGATCTTAGCGGGAGGAAAATACTTAGAGATGAAAGCATCTTTGCACTTATTCCATGAATCAATACTATTTTTAGGCAAAGACGAAAACCAAGTTTTAGCACGATCTCTAAGTGAAAACGGAAATAACTTCAATTTAACAATATCATTATCTGTGTCTTTCTTCTTTTGCATATCACACAAATCAACAAAGTTGTTTAGATGAGTAGCGGCATCTTCACTAGGAAGGCCAGAGAATTGATCTTTCATAACAAGATTCGACAAAGTAGCATTGATTTCACAAGATTCAGCATCATTACGAGGAGCAATCGGAGTCCTAAGGAAATCATTATTGTTGGTATTGGAAAAATCACACAATTTAGTATTATCTTGAGCCATCGTGATGAGCAATCCAACACACAAGCACACAAGAGGCAAGCGAAAAAGAGAGGCGAACGGGAAAGAGAGGGCGAATAAAACGGCAAGGGTGAAGTGGGGGAGAGGAAAACGAGAGGCAAATGGCAAATAATGTAATGCGAGGGAGATGAGTTTGTGATAGGTACTTGGTATGTCTTGACTTGAGCGAAGACCTCCCCGGCAACGGCGCCAGAAATCCTTCTTGCTACCTCTTGAGCACTGCGTTGGTTTTCCCTTGAAGAGGAAAGGGTGATGCAACAAAGTAGTGTAAGTATTTTCCTCAGTTTTTGAGAACCAAGTATCAATCCAGTAGGAGGCTCCATACAAGTCCCTCGTACCTACACAAACAAACAAGAATCTCGCAACCAACGCAATAAAGGGGTTGTCAATCCCTTCACGGTAACTTGCGAAAGTGAGATCTGATAGAGATAATAAGATAAGATAAATATTTTTGGTATTTTTATGATATAGATTGGAAAGTAAAGATGCAAAATAAAGTAGATTGGAAACTTATACGATAAAAGATAGACCCGGGGGCCATAGGTTTCACTAGTGGCTTCTCTCAAGATAGCATAAGTATTACGGTGGGTGAACAAATTACTGTCGAGCAATTGATAGAAAAGTGCATAGTTATGAGAATATTTAGGCATGATCATGTATATAGGCATCACGTCTGCGACAAGTAGACCGACTCCTGCCTGCATCTACTACTATTACTCCACACATCGACCGCTATCCAGCATGCATCTAGAGTATTAAGTTCATAAGAACAGAGTAACGCATTAAGAAAGATGACATGATGTAGAGGGATAAACTCAAGCAATATGATATAAACCCCATCTTTTTATCCTCGATGGCAACAATACAATAAGTGCCTTGCTGCCCCTGCTGTCACTGGGAAAGGACACCGCAAGATTGAACCAAAGCTAAGCACTTCTCCCATTGCAAGAAAGATCAATCTAGTAGGCCAAACCAAACTGATAATTCGAAGAGACTTGCAAAGATAACCAATCATACATAAAAGAATTCAGAGGAGATTCAAATATTTCTCATAGATAAACTTGATCATAAACCCACAATTCATCGGATCTCGACAAACACACCACAAAAAGAGTTACATCGAATAGATCTCCAAGAAGATCGAGGAGAACTTTTGTATTGAGATTCAAAGAGAGAGAAGAAGCCATCAAGCTAATAACTATGGACCCAAAGGTCTGTGGTAAACTACTCACAACTCATCGGAGAGGCTATGGTGTTGATGTAGAAGCCCTCCGTGATCGATTCCCCCTCCGGCGGAGCGCCGGCGAAGGCTCCAATATGGGATCTCGCGGATACAGAAGGTTGCGGCAGTGGAAATAGGGTTTCGTGGTGCTCCCCGATGTTTTCAGGGTATGGTGGTATATATAGGCGAAAGAAGTCGGTCAGGGGAGCCACGAGGGTGTGGGGCACGCCTACCCCCCTAGGGCGTGCCCTGGACCCTCGTGGCCGCCTCGTCTGCTTCTTGACGTCCACTCCAAGTCTCCTGGGTTGCGTTTGTTCCAAAAAGATCGCTCCCGAAGGTTTCATTCCGTTTGGACTCTGTTTGACATTCCTTTTCTTCGAAACACTGAAATAGGCAAAAAACAACAATTCGGGCTGGGCCTCCGGTTAGTAGGTTAGTCCCAAAAATGATATAGAAGTGTAAAGTAAAGCCCATAAACATCCAAAACAGGTAATATAATAGCATGGAACAATCAAAAATTATAGATACGATGGAGACGTATCAGTAAGTATCCCGATTATTGTCACTTCGGGGTTAACGGATCATAACACATAATAAGTGACTATAGACTTGCAAGATAGGATCAAGAACTAACATATATTCATAAAAACATAATAGGTTCAGATCTAAAATCATGGCACTTAGGCCCTAGTGACAAGCATTAAGCATAGCAAAGTCATAGCAACATCAATCTTAGAACATAATGGATACTAGGGATCAAACCCTAACAAAACTAACTCGATTACATGGTAAATCTCATCCAACCCATCACCGTCCAGCAAGCCTACGATGGAATTAATCACGCACGGCGGTGAGCATCATGAAATTGGTGATGGAGGATGGTTGATGATGACGACGACGACAGATTCCCCTCTCTGGAGCCCTGAACGGACTCCAGATCAGCCCTCCCGAGAGAGATTAGGGCTTGGCGGCGGCTCCATATCGTAAAACGCGATGCATCCTTCTCCCTGATGTTTTTCTCCCCGAACGTGAATATATAGAGTTGGAGTTGAGGTCGGTGGAGCATCAGGGGGCCCACGAGGCAGGGGCGCGCCCAGCGGGTAGGCGCGCCCCCACCCTCATCGACAGGGTGTGGGCCCCCTGGCCTTGATTCTTTCGCTAGTATTTTTTATTAATTCCAAAAATATTCCCCGTGGAGTTTTAGTTCATTCCGAGAACTTTTATTTCTGCACAAAAATAACACCATGGCAATTTTGCTGAAAACAGCGCTAGTCCGGGTTAGTTCCATTCAAATCATGCAAGTTAGAGTCCAAAACAACGGCAAAAGTGTTTGGAAAAGTAGATACGATGGAGACGTATCAACTCCCCCAAGCTTAAACCTTTGCTTGTCCTCAAGCAATTCAGTTGATAAACTGAAAGTGATAAAAAAACTTTTACAAACTCTGTTTGCTCTTGTTGTTGTAAATATGTAAAGCCAGCATTCAAGTTTTCAGCAAAGATTATGAACTAACCATATTTACAATAACACTTAGGTCTCATATTTACTCATATTAATGGCATAATCAACTAGCGAGCAATAATAATAAATCTCGGATGACAACACTTTCTCAAAACAATCATAATATGATATAACAAGATGGTATCTCGCTAGCCCCTTCTGAGACCGCAAAACATAAATGCAGAGCACCTCTGAAGATCAAGGACTGACTAAACATTGTAATTCATGGTAAAAGAGATCCAGTCATACTCAATATAAATTAGTAGTAATGCATGCAAATGACAGCGGTGCTCTCCAACTGGTGCTTTTTAATAAGAGGATGGTAACTCAACATAAAAGTAAATAGATAGGCCCTTCACAGAGGGAACACTAGTAGAAAAAGGGCCTATTGTCCCGGTTCGTGAGGGCCTTCTGTCCCGGTTTGTGAACCGGGACTAAAAGGTCGTTACTAATGCCCTTGGCCTTTAGTTCCGGTTCTTACACGAACCGGGACAGAAGGTCCTCCATGTGGCCGCTGCGGCCAGCCCAGGATGGAGGGCCTTTGGTCCCGGTTAGTGACACCAACCGGGACCAATAAGCATCCACGCGTCAGCATTTCAGGGGCTGGGGTTTTTGTTTTTTTTGAAATGGGGGGGGGGGTTTGGGGGTTTTGGGGGGTTAATTTAGGTTGTTATTAGGTAGCTATTAGAGAGAAGTGTCCTCTCTTATATCTCCGTGCTTGGTTTACCAACGCTACGTACTGCTATGCCTAAACATGGCTTAGATTGAAGTGAAGGCAACATGTGGTGCATGTCGAAAGTAATACTAATCCTAACTTGATCAAGTTTGGATTGTACTACTTTCGGCACGCACCACATGCATGTTGCCTTCACTTCAATCCAATCCATGTTCATTTCACCCGCTGATATATAATAACTCTTCATGTGCGCATCATGCATCATCATATATAATAACAAGTCCTACTAATCATCATCATACAACTTCTACTCGTTATTAATAACAAGTCATACGATCATCATCCTCACAGTCATCGAACCAACCCTACTTAATTGTTCTTAGCACATGATCATCAGTATTAGGTAGGACGGAAATACCCTCTTTAGGGTAAAATAGCATAAAACAATATAGACCCTGACTCTCCATTATGGAGAATAGAGATAATCTTGTCTCCAATTCTTGCGCTTCGCTTCCTTTTGCTTCCAAGAACCTCCTTGCGACTGTCCATACATTTTTTCCATTCTTTGATTTTCATGTCTCCACTTCTTTTAGAAATCCGGTATGGACAGTTGAGATTTGTAGGATGACCTGGTTGTATATTCAAAACATCAAGCCTACCATTCTGATACATCAAATGAGGCAAACAATCCTCTGGGATTATCTGTTGAAAAACATAGTAATAACTTCATAGTTAGCAATGATGTACTAGTTTTAGAACTATGCAAAATATGCACGGATGTCGTAATAGTAAGAAATCTTACCAGGGTATCTCCATAGTAGTTACCGTAGTTCAACATGTGCACTAGTGGCACGTATTGACCATAATGTTGAGGAGTTTGATTGTAGATATTGTAATTCTCAAGATCAGTACAAAATCCGACCAGATGAGTTTTCTCCTTATAAGTTAACTCAGAGCCATCGGTGTAGTAGGTTCTGTCTACCATGTTCCGCACATTGTTTGAACAATCAAAATAAGCTGTCAACTATTTTGAAATGAACAATATAAATTAGCTAATAACTATGTTTGAGAAACTCACATAGCGGTAGAATTGGAGGCGTATCAACAAGGACCCAAATGTCCATATTGTCTTGCTCGATGTCAGGATCACCAAGATCCATGGTGACAAGCATACCCTCATCAAAACCATACATCTTGCAAAATGCTTCCCAATTTTTGCAACCAAAATGGGTTACGCTCTCAGAATTATACAGCTTTACTTCAAAATCTATATCATGATGGGTCCTTAGGTGAATTTTCTTTGTTTCCATACTTTCATGGTCTTCAAAACCCATCCTCTCCAAGACGTAGCGTCTTGCATGGCATGGGATAATCTAGCCGAATTGTAAAAGATGAAAAGTACACATTGAAATAGTTGAAGTCGTGCTTAATTACGAAAAAATAACACTTGTCGTCGTTGCGTACCGTTTCAACATCGAAGGTCTCCTCCAGCTTAATACTGAAGCGCCGATCTTCATCCAGGTGAGGCCTGTCGCACTGACCTCGGTCGTCGTGGCACCAGTCGCACTCCCCCAGGAGACTTTCGTCGTCCGAGTACGACATTTCCTATGTTCATAATTCAAATATTAAACATCTACAATTAAATATATGTACTAAAAAACCTAAGTTAGATCATTATTATTCATCACGGGTTGACTATCGGTTTGTCGAGTCTTTTCTTGAAAACTCTCAGCACACGTGGTGTATACATTCGACCATTGGTGATGGTCGCTCCTCCATTTGTCCCCGTGTGCATTACACCAAAATGTCTAGCACACGGGAACAAAGGAAGAAGCGACCCCCACGACAACAGTCGGGATTCTTCGTCCTCTCATATATATATGGTGGAACTCTCCCTCACTGATTCCTCTCTGACATTTGCGACTGTCGGTGATGGTAGCTCCTCCTTTCGTTCTCGAGTGCATTACACCAAATTGTCTAGCACACGGGAACGAAGGAGAAGCTACCCCCACGACAACAGTCGGGATTCTTCGTCCTCTCATATATGGTGGAGACTCGACAGACTTATAGTCAACCCGAAATATCGTTTAATTATCTTTCTAAAAGAGGATTTGGCTGGTCTCACCTCGATGTCGGAGGGGGCGGTGACGGGGACGACGGCGGGGATGATGGAGGGGCCGGGGGCTCCTAGATTTCTGCGAAAACAAAAACCCTGTAAGCTATCAACTAATCATAGTGCTCTCCAATTTTAGCATTCAAAGTAGGATCGGAGTAGTTTTCCACTTTGAGCATTCAATAAGCAAAATCAAATCACAAAATAAAGTAGTATTCAAATTAGGATGCATTCAATTATAAGCAAAACTACATCATCTCCATGCGTCCGTACATCGTCGAATATTATCACTAATACACCTCGAATACTATCATACTGTCGGGGATATACCATGCGGTATGACCCGGCCGGAAGTATGACTCGGCCGGACTTGGTGGCTCACAGAGACCCGACGAGTATTTGGTGACTTACTGATAACCCCAACGGCGGATCAGATAGAAGACAAGGCCCAAGGCCAGAAGGCCGGCTCACGTTTATGATGGGCCGGCTTAAGAAGAAAGGGATGACGAATATTTCCTTTACGAGGAAGCAAGACCCGGACTTGTATTCAACTTGTAAGAAAAGATAGACTAGCCCTAGTCCTACTAGGACTCCACATGTAACCCGCCCCTCTAACTTATATAAGGAGGGGCAGGGCACCCCAAGGAGGGACAAGGAACAGGAAACAATCTCTAGGGCTAAACACCGAGAGCCGGAGCCGGTGACTCTCCCGTGATCATAATGAGACCTAGCCTCAAACAGCACGTAGGGTTGTTACCGGATGATGTTTCCCGGGGCCCGAAGCTGTCTAAACCCTTGTCTTGTGCGTTGATCCGCCCTGCGTCTCTCATCCCAATCAACCCCTCTCAAGCTACTACATAGATGCGCTGGCCTCACGACTAAGTCCTCACGCTAAGGACATCTGCCGTGACAATTCCACGACAGTTGGCGCCCACCGTGGGGCTTGCGCACGGTGGTGTTGAGTTCTTGGAGGGATCTCTTTTAGGGACGAGGAATTCACAATTTTTTGGATGAAACAAGAGCCGGTGTGAAGAGGATCTACGCCATCAACGAGCAGTCGGATCAGCATGTACGAGATTGAGATTGTTTTAGGGTTGCATATTGTACGGCCGCCAGTCACGCCGTGGTGATCCGCCGAGTCCGAGACTGACTCAGAGTATTCCGTTGTTTAATTGCCGTTCTCTACTGCGAGAGCCAGTGCACGTGAAGCAGATTACATCCATGGCAGGCAACGTACGCGGATTTGTTTCAAGTCCCAAGGATTGTCTGATTGATGGAAGTCGCAGCTGGTGCACGCGACCTCTGCATCAAATCCTTCTGAAAGAAAAAAGAAAAAGTAATATGCCAGGCCAGTACATCGCCATGTACATACACAAGCTCCCAGGAGAACTTATTTGTGGACTATTTTACGAATCTTTACTAAAGCAAATCTGTGCACAAGGAGGTGCTTTGTCAGTCAAACCCAGTGGTCAAAATCAACTGTCGTTGTTTATATCACAGCAAGCCGGCCGCAATTGGCGTGAAGACAGATTACTAAACCCAGTGGTCAAAATCAACTGCCGTTGTTTACATCACAGCAAGTCGGCCGCAATTGATGTGAAGACAGATTACTGAACCAGTTATTATTGTACTAGTACGGGCTATACAAGGAACATGGCGTTTTGGTGCTTTCTGCTCATTGCATGTTCGATTGGGAGTCGAGAAACTAGCAATAATGTGACAGGGCTGAGGTGAGGAAGGTTCACGCATTGAGCATACACAAGGATGAACAGGATACGGAGTTGAGAAGGAAGAAGAAGAAGACAAAGCAATCACGACCCGGAAAGGACGTGGAGGGAGGTTTGAATTCGGACTCTGCCGCTTGCGGCCGCGTCAGATCGCCCCGTAGCAGCATTTCCGTTGATCGGCTATCGCTTCATCGACCTGTCACCCGCTGCCAACGAGCCGCCGATCCTATGGCCGTCTGAGCCGCCACCCCTGCCGACCATAGCTTTGGCTTTGTCGAGCCGCCCGGATCCTTCTGCTGTAGATTTTTCCTCGTCGGTGTCGACCTCGTGCAAACTAAGCCGTGTCCACAGCCCTCACCTCAACAGTAATCTGTGGCTGCTCCCACCTTGAGCTGCCCGGATTGGGCCCTGCTGTGACCCGCCTCGCCTGCTGTGAGCCGTCTCCGCCACCTCGAGCCACCTGCGAGCCAATTCGGATTCAAGTCAAGCTGAAAGCTGCAAATCAAATAGCAGACCGTCGCCTTCGTAAAGCTATCTCTGCCACCGGAGAGCCTCCCCGCGTTGATCCGCAGCCGGAGAGCCGCCGTCACACGATGAGCGGCGCCTGCCCCCGGGTCGACTCGCATCCATTTCAAGCTGTTTAAATCGCCGCTTCCGCCGTCTCAAACGCGCTGCTGCTGCAGTTTCTGAGCCATCGCCATGGTGATGCCTCCGTTTCGCTGCTGTGTTGAGCCGCCCGGGCTATATTAAGACGTCGGTCTGCCTGAGCCGCCTCTGCTGTGTTGGACGGATCATCCCTCGTCCAAACAATCAGGTTATATCTATCCGTTTAAGTTTATCAGCATATATTGCTTTTTGTCAAAGAACAATTACTCCGGCTTGCGATGTTTTTGATGCAGGACAATTGTTCACTACATCAACACGACGTGGTTGACTCGCCCGTCTGCGCGGATTACCGCGCCTGCGATTGACTCGCCCGTTCGCGCTGGCTTACAACGCCGCGACCGACTCATCTGTCTGACCGCCTCTGATGCTACGGTCGTCTTTACCGTCTGTCTCTCACGGCTTGGTCTACATCGACACACCAGGACTGCACCTGTCTGCATGAGCGGATTATTGAATATGAGCAAGTCACTGCTTGGGAAGCCCGGTTTTTTCTTCCAACAGCTTGGAGGAAAATTGTCATGTGTTATCAGCCGCCGTCGGCATTGGACGGCTCAATGGGCATGCGCACAAGTCGCCGCCACTACAGTTTGCTTAACTTCAAAACATCCAGTTGGAAGGAACCATTGGCCGAGTTGCTGACACGGCTCATACGGGATCATTTATAACCCGCCGCAGTCACCTCAACCTTCTATGGATTCACATCGCGCTGTCAACACCAATGATATGCCCCTTATGCTATGGTCAATATGGAGAATCTCAAAGCCAACTCCTCGAGTCGTCTTGAGACTCGGGGGCTACAATGATATGACTCGGCATCATTGGTCGGTTTCAATGCATTCAAGAACTCCGGGTCGTTGGAGGGAATGATAACCCGATTCCAGAGGCTACTACCATATTGATGAAAATTTAAAGGCCGTCAGAAAATTGCCGGCTCAAAATAAAGATTCCAGTTTAAAATCCGGTTCAAGAGATATCTCTCTCCCGCAAAGTTTTGAAGCTCTCAAATCCATTTCAAACATCCGGCTCAAGGTAAATTTATATCTTACAATGCTTTGGAGCTCTCAATATCCGGTTTAAAAATTTCCGGTTCAAAAAGAATTTATCTCTCGCAAAAGTTCGAGTTTCCAGGAAAATTAAAGGGACCAAAAGGAGTCTGTTACAAAGCACAACTCAAATATAGGTACCCTGCTTTAATGATCATTGGGAGCTGATCGTATTCGAATTTAGCTTAACCCTTTTGGTGTGACCCTGATCGTATTCGAATCAGAGTCATTAAATATTCTCATGATCACTAGGGGGCTTCCTGTTCAAACATAGGTCGTATTCGAACCAAAGAGAACATAGCTGTCGATACCCTTTTGATCGGCACACTGCCGAGCTCATTAGGGGGCTTCTTGGTCGTATTCGAATCATAGCTCAACCCCTTTTAAGAACCGACGTGGATCATATTCGAATCAGCGTCGTTAAACAACTCTCAAGGTCATTTGGGGGCTTCCGTTCAAACATAGGTCGTATTCGAACCAAAGAGAACATAGCTGTCGGTACCCTCTTGATCGGCAACGCCAAAGCCACTGGGGGCTATATGATCGTATTCGAATCTTAGCTTAACCCCTTTGGGACGGTTTTCTGATCGTATTCGAATCAGAAGCCTCAAAAATTTTGAAGTCTCTTTTTGCAAACAATTTTTGGATTTTATTTGAAGCTCTTTTTTCATATCTAAAGTGTATATGAGCGGTTGCTATTTAACACGGCCTGATTTTCGATGATAAATCGCCAGCCTATGACAATCATCATCTATGTGGAAGCATTGGCTTCTAAGGATTGGGTTATCACCCTTACTGCACAGGTCATGTAAACCGGCAGTACAAATTCAATATCACAGTGGTTATATGTGAGATATTATGACCCGCCCTGCGGTAGACCGCCAAGGGATCTTGTGATCTACTTGTGTGCAGGATAAGACTAGATTTGGGTGGTTACCCGCCCTGGCTTTTAACGTTAAGTCGACAGGGCATATGTTGTTTAAACTCTGTGCAGGATTTACAGGGCTATGACTTATATAAATGCTTCAGTCCAAGCTCATCACTGAAATTGGTGTTTCAAAAGGGTTATCAAATCTTGATTTTCTCAAAGGTTATAAGCCGCCGGGTTATAAAAATTCCGGCTTACAAGGGAGGCGTATTAAATCGCCATCGGCCAAGAGCCGCCGGGTATTTAAACTCCGGATTGATTTATCAACAGATGAGGTATTCATAGTCGCTTTGGCGCAATGGCTATTATTTTATCAATGGATATAATTTATCCTACAATGGAAGGAATAGTTCCGAGTCGCTGCAGGCTTACAACCCGGCACTTGGGGGCTACATTATTTAAATTGAGATCACATCAAAATATGCAAGTCCCATGTCACTGCCAGCATGCACCATGGCACTTGGGGGCTAATGTAAAGACATTTTTTGCTCAACTTATTGAAGACCCGACTCATCACATTGTAATGAGCCGGCCCTTAGGGGCTACCAATTGCTCCTGTCGAAAATTCGAGGTACACAAGCCTTAATCCATTATATTGAAAGATCCACTATTCAGTTGGTAGAGTACAAAGCTCTTAACCTTGTGGACGTGGGTTCAAGCCCCATGATGAAGATTACATCATATACTGTTATTATCAATGGTCATATTTACAAAGTCCCTGCTCATTATTGCATAATGACCCGGCCCTTGGGGGCTACGCTGGTTGAAGTTTATATGAGCATAAGGCAATTACAAGTCCCAGGTTGCTGCAAGCATGACAACCCGGCACTTGGGGGCTACATAATATGGAGTATTCAGTTGTTACTAGTGACTGAGATGAACAATATGGATTTCTTCAAAGTGGCAGCATTTATATTGAAGCAAGTCTTAAGCCATCACTTTGTTCTACTCAAGACTTGGGGGCTACAAGTATTATATTATTATCGAAGAAATATTTTCAAATTCTTTGTTTTGAGTAAACCAGATTGACCCGGCGTTACCAATCATTATGACCCTGTGTCTACAACCCGGCGTCATCAATAATCATGAACCGGCGTTGGCAACAATCATGACCCGGAATTATCAGCTTTTATAACCCGACAATGGTGGTAATCATAAACCGGCAAGTTCTACATCTTTAAACCGGCTGAATATCAGATGAGTATTTCAAGACCAATATTTCTTAAGCCGGCGCTTTGAAAGCTGACTCAAGTGGATTATTCTTTACAATATTTCTCTACAAGAGACCAATGTCAGCAAATTGACTCTGAAGCTGGCTTATTGACCCGGACTTTTCAAAAGAAGTATCTGGATTTTTTGCATTGACAAAGTTGAAACATATCTGCTAAAGAAGATTTACTATGAGATCATGGACATATACATATCAACAAGGAAATGACAAGGACTTAAAGATGATCAGGTGCCGGTTCAGGAAAGTATTTAACCCGGAACACAACCTATCAAGTTTGTTCTTGTGTTGATTGTACAGGATCAGTTTAACATGGATAAATCCAAATTAAACTGGGGGCTAATGTCGGGGATATACCATGTGGTATGACCCGTCCGGAAGTATGACCCGGCCGGACTTGGCGGCTCACAGAGACCCGGCGAGTATTTGGTGACTTACTGATAACCCCAACGGCGGATCAGATAGAAGACAAGGCCCAAGGCCCAGAAGGCCGGCTCACGTTTATGATGGGCCGGCTTAAGAAGAAAGGGATGACGAATATTTCCTTTACGAGGAAGCAAGACCCGGACTTGTATTCAACTTGTAAGAAAAGATAGACTAGCCCTAGTCCTACTAGGACTCCACATGTAACCCGCCCCTCTAACTTATATAAAGAGGGGCAGGGCACCCCAAGGAGGGACAAGGAACAGGAAACAATCTCTAGGGCTAAACACCGAGAGCCGGAGCCGGCGACTCTCCCGTGATCATAATGAGACCTAGCCTCAAACAGCATGTAGGGTTGTTACCGGATGATGTTTCCCGGGGCCCGAAGCTGTCTAAACCCTTGTCTTGTGCATTGATCCGCCCTGCGTCTCTCGTCCCAATCAACCCCTCTCAAGCTACTACATAGATGCGCTGGCCTCACGACTAAGTCCTCACGCTAAGGACATCTGCCGTGACAATTCCACAACACATACATATAGCATCGCTAGTACAGCTAGAACAGTAGCGCCCGACGGGTATCGGCGCGGGCGGTGGACACCCAAAGGGACGGAACCATCACAGGATCATAGCTCCAGTGAGATCCCTGAAGAACCTGCCAGGTATTGTCGAACCTGCCCTCCAACGCAACCATGTAGCGACGGACGTGCTGGTCCTCCTCGCTGACACGGTGACGTACCACCTCCGCGGTGTCCGGAAGCCTCGGCACCGTCACTGGCCCACGCGAGCGCCACCAAACAAGGATCGGGTCAACGACGGGCTGGTTCCTCACCAACCTACGCCCACCGGAAGGTAGCACCTCCCAAAACCAGCCCGGCGGAGCCCAGTCCCGGACATGGCCCCTCTGATCAAGCCGGCCTCCTCCGCCGAGTTGACGACGAGGATGCGGGATAGGCATCGTCGACGTCGATGCGGGAATAATTGCTTTAACTAAAAAAACAAACTAGTTCTATTAATTTCCTTGCTAAAAATAAACTACTTCTATAGTAAAATAAACTAGTTTTGTTAAATCAACTAGTTCCACTACTAATTAAGCACTTACTATAAATAAAATAAAGTAGTTTTATTAATTAATCAACTAGTTCAACTACTAAGCACTTACTATAAATAAATAAAATAAAGTAGTTCTTACTAAAAATAAACTACTTCTATATATAGTAAAATTTAATAAAATAGTTCTATTAATTAATCAACTAGTTCAACTACTAAGCACTAACCTAAAATCGATATGTACTAATAATTAACCTCAATAAAAAATTAATACATATTTGATAAAAACGTATATAAACAAAAAAATTGTATGAACATTATATTCATACATACATAGCCACATCCATTCATCATATAGCTACCACATACATATAAATCTATACATTATATATATGAAAAATGCAATGAACAAAAAAATAATACAAATTATATGAAAAAAATAAACAGAGCCGTGGCGTGGCGGCGGCTCACATCGGGCGACGGAGGGCGACGGCGTGGGCGGCGGAGGGCGACGGCGTGGGTGGCGGAGGGCGACGGCGACCGCGGCGGGCCGGGGGCGGAGGGCGACGATGACGTACGGGCGACGGCTCGGGGGTGCGCGGCGGAGGCCGACGACGACGGCGGCGGGGGGCGAAGGACGACGGCGACGGGCGATGGCGTGGGATCGGGGGCACGGGCGACGGCGACGGCGGCGGGGCAGCCTGGCGGCGTAGATCGAGCTCGCGGCGTCGTCGGGCGGGGGGAAACTGGCAATGGAAATCTGAAAATTTCCTAAGTGCTGGCTTATATAGCAAAGGCTTTGGTCCCGGTTCAACGCACAAACCGGAACCAATACCCACCCTTTAGTCCCGGTTGGTGCCACCAACCGGGACCAAAGCCCTCTGCTTCCCGCCCTTTGGTCCCGGTTGGTGCCACCAACCGGGACCAAAGGGGAGCACTGGTGAAAAGAGGCCTTTGGTCCCGGTTGGTGCCACCAACCGGGACCAAAGGGGAGCATTGGTTCCGGTTGGAGCCACCAACCGGGACTAATGTCCTGGCGCGGTGCGGTGGGAAGTTTAGTCCCACCTCGCTAGCTGAGAGAGCTCAGCACCTATTTATAAGCTGCGTTGCAGCTCAGGTGCTGAGCTCCTCTCTAATATGCAGGCATTACATGCCTACCCTTGTCACTGCCATGTTGGGCCTATTGGGCCCGCGGGCCTGCATCCTAGCCCATGTGTAGATGGATATCTAGTCGTATGCAGGCCGTGTGGCCCATTAGGCGGCATTTTTTTATTTTTTCCAGTATTTTTTTGTTTTTTGAATTATTTATTTTCATTTGATTTTTTCTTTATTTTTTTATTCTTTTTGCTTTTAACTCAGAATAATTATAAACTTTCTGTTACTCCATTAGTTTCCAAATTTGAATAGTTTAAATTTTAATTCTTTACGAAAATACTAGAGGTTTATAAAAGCTTTTTAGTTGATTCCTTTTGCTATTAGAGTTTATAAAAGCATATCAAATGAACTCTTAAAAGGTTTAAAGTTTCCATGGTATCATCATTTCATCCACATAGCATGTTCAAGAAAGTTGAGAGGGTTACGGCAAAAACTGGATGCACTTCGTGTACAAAACGGACAATCTCTTTCAAAGTATCAGGATTTCATTTTTTAAAACTTATTTGAACTCCTGACTTTTTGTGTGTTTAAAATGC
Source organism: Triticum aestivum (assembly GCF_018294505.1). Taxonomy (NCBI): domain Eukaryota; kingdom Viridiplantae; phylum Streptophyta; class Magnoliopsida; order Poales; family Poaceae; genus Triticum; species Triticum aestivum. The sequence continues at coordinate 480,928,161 of NC_057811.1, forward strand.
ACCATTCAAAGCCACATCATCATTTTTCAATCCTTTCTGACTTCATTTGTTATTTTTCATGCATTTACTAATTATTTTGAGCTACAAGACCCTAAAATTGAAAAGCATTTCAAATGAACTCTGAAAAGGTTGAAAGTTGGCATGGTATCATCATTTCATCCACATAGCATGTGCAAGAAAGTTGAGAGGGTTACGGCAAATACTGGATGCACTTCGTGTACAAAACGGACAATCTCTTTCAAAGTATCAGGATTTCATCCGGAAACTCGTTTGTTACAAAGGGATTTCATTTTTTAATACTTATTTGAACTCCTGGCTTTTTGTGTGTTCAAAATGCACCATTCAAAGCCACATCATCATTTTTCAATCCTTTCTGACTTCATTTGTTATTTTTCATGCATTTACTAATTATTTTGAGCTATAAGACCCTAAAATTGAAAAGCATTTCAAATGAACTCTGAAAAGGTTCAAAGTTGGCATGATATCATCATTTCATCCACATAGCATGTGCAAGAAAGTTGAGAGGGTTACGGCAAAAACTGGATGCACTTCGTGTACAAAATGGACAATCTCTTTCAAAGTATCAGGATTTCATACGGAAACTCGTCTGTTACAAAGGGATTTCATTTTTTAAAACTTATTTGAACTGAGTTTTTGTGTGTTTAAAATGCACCATTCCAAGCCACATCATCATTTTTCAATCCTTTCTGACTTCATTTGTTAGTTTTCATGCATTTACTAATTATTTTGAGCTATAAGACCCTAAAATTGAAAAGCATTTCAAATGAACTCTGAAAAGGTTGAAAGTTGGCATGGTATCATCATTTCATCCACATAGCATGTGCAAGAAAGTTGAGAGGGTTACGGCAAAAACTGGATGCACTTCGTGTACAAAACGGACAATCTCTTTCAAAGTATCAGGATTTCATCCGGAAACTCGTCTGTTACAAAGGGATTTCATTTTTTAAAACTTATTTGAACTCCTGACTTTTTGTGTGTTCAAAATGCACCATTCAAAGCCACATCATCATTTTTCAATCCTTTCTGACTTCATTTGTTATTTTTCATGCATTTACTAATTATTTTGAGCTATAAGACCCTAAAATTGAAAAGCATTTCAAATGAACTCTGAAAAGGTTGAAAGTTGGCATGGTATCATCATTTCATCCACATAGCATGTGCAAGAAAGTTGAGAGGGTTACGGCAAAAACTGGATGCACTTCGTGTACAAAACGGACAATCTCTTTCAAAGTATCAGGATTTCATACGGAAACTCGTCTGTTACAAAGGGATTTCATTTTTTAAAACTTATTTGAACTCCTGACTTTTTGTGTGTTCAAAATGCACCATTCGAAGCAGAGACTGATTTTGAATGGTGCATATTCAACACACAAAAAGTCTGTAAAGATCGCCAACCCCAACATAAAAAAATGAGCATAGATGCGCTTATAGAGAACATTCAACGTAAATTCATAATAAATTTCTATGAATTTCAGAGAAACTCACTCTGAATTTAGGCCAAATTCCCTGTATAAGGGCATCTATTTTTTCATTTTGAGAGGAGCTCAACAAGGTAGAGAGGGACGTGTTTTTTTCTCTTTTGCTTTATTTGTTTTGTTTTGTTTCTACTTACAACAAAAAACTTATTTATTTTATTTCTAATTACTTATGTATTTTACTTTAATTATTTTATTTTTATTTATTTTACTGCTACTATTTTTATGTATTTTACTGCTGCTATTTTTACTTAATTTATTAAGGTTTATTTATTGTAGTTACTATAGTCTATTTTATTTTATTTTATTAAGGTTTATTTAGTTTTATTTATTTTATTAAGGTTTATTTATTTTATAAATATAAAAAATGAACATACATGCGCTTATAGAGAAAATTAAACCTAAATTCACAGTAAATTTCAATTTACTGTGAATTTAGGTGAAATTCCCTGTATAAGGGCATCTATTTTCACTTTAAGAGAAGCTCAACAAGGCATAGAGGGACGGGCTTATAAACTGGTGTGAGCGCCCTTCGGTTGGCGAGGTGGGACTAAACACTGGCCGCAACTAGGACCAGCCCTTTAGTCCCGGTTTGTGGTATGAACCGGGACTAAAGGGTGGTGGGCCAGGAGCGTGGCCCATTGGTCCCGGTTTGTCCCACCAACCGGGACCAAAGGGTCCGGACGAACCGGGACCAATGCCCCCACGAGGCCCGGCAGGCCCCTGGCCACACGAACCGGGACCAATGCTCACATTAGTCCCGGTTCGTGACTGAACCGGGTCTAATGTGAAAACTGCCCTGAGACCTAAGCCCTGTTTTCTACTAGTGGAAGCAGGGATTTGTAGAGGTGCCAGAGCTCGATTTTGAAACAGAGATAACTAATATTTTGGGTGGCATACTTTCATTGTCAACATAACAACCAAGAGATCTCGATATCTTCCATGCTACACACATTATAGGCGGTTCCCAAACAGAATGGTAAAGTTTATACTCCCCCACCTACAACAAGCATCAATCCATGGCTAGCCCGAAACAACGGGTGCCTCCAACTAACAACAATCCTGGGGAGTTTTGTTTTCAATTATTTTTGATTTGAGCATGGGACTGGGCATCCCGGTTACCGGCCATTTTCTCGTGAGTGAGGAGCGGAGTCCACTCCTCGTGAGAATAACCCACCTAGCATGGAAGATATAGACAACCCTAGTTTATACATGAGTTGTTTGAGCATACAAAACAGAATTTTATTTGAAGGTTTAGAGTTTGGCACATACAATTTTACTTGGAACGGCAGGTAGATACCGCATATAGGAAGGTATGGTGGACTCATATGGGATAACTTTGGGGTTTATGGAAGTGGATGCACAAGCAGTATTCCCGCTTAGTACAAGTGAAGGCTAGAAAGAGACTGGGAAGCGACTGATACGTCTCCAACGTAACTATAATTTATGAAGCATTCATGCTATTATATTATCTGTTTTGGATGTTTACGGGCTTTATTATACACTTTTATATTATTTTTGGGACTAACCTATTAACCAGAGGCCCAGCCCATATTGTTGTTTTCTTGCCTATTTCAGTGTTTTGAAGAAAAGGAATATCAAACGGAGTCCAAACGGAATGAAACCTTCGGGAGCATGATTTTTGGAACGAACGTGATCCAGGAGACCTCCCCCTACTGGGCGTGCCCCCTGTCTCGTGGGCCCCTCGAGCGTCGCCTGACCGACTTCTTTCGCCTATATAAGTCCATATACCCTAAAAACTTCGGGAAGAGAATAGATCGGGAGTTCCGCCGCCGCAAGCCTTTGTAGCCACCAAAAACCAATCGGGACCCTGTTCCAGCACCCTGCCGGAGGGGGAATCCCTCACCGGTGGCCATCTTCATCATCCCGGCGCTCTCCATGACGAGGAGGGAGTAGTTCACCCTCGGGGCTGAGGGTATGTACCAGTAGCTATGTGTTTGATCTCTCTCTCTCTCTCTCTCGTGTTCTTGAGGTGATACGATCTTGATGTATCGCGAGCTTTGCTATTATAGTTAGATCTTATGATGTTTCTCCTCCTCTACTCTCTTGTGATGAATTGAGTTTTCCCTTTGAAGTTATCTTATCGGATTGAGTCTTTAAGGATTTGAGAACACTTGATGTATGTCTTGCCGTGCTTATCTGTGGTGACAATGGGATATCATGTGATCCACTTGATGTATGTTTTGGTGATCAACTTGCGGGTTCCGCCCATGAACCTATGCATAGGGGTTGGCACACGTTTTCATCTTGACTCTCCGGTAGAAACTTCGGGGCACTCTTTGAAGTACTTTGTGTTGGTTGAATAGATGAATCTGAGATTGTGTGATGCATATCGTATAATCATACCCACGGATACTTGAGGTGACAATGGAGTATCTAGGTGACATTAGGGTTTTGGTTGATTTGTGTCTTAAGGTGTTATTCTAGTACGAACTCTATGATAGATTGAACGGAAAGAATAGCTTCGTGTTATTTTACTACGGACTTTTGAATAGATTGATCAGAAAGGATAACTTTGAGGTGGTTTCATACCCTACCATAATCTCTTCGTTTGTTCTCCGCTATTAGTGACTTTGGAGTGACTCTTTGTTGCATGTTGAGGGATAGTTATATGACCCAAGTATGTTATTATTGTTGAGAGAACTTGCACTAGTGAAAGTATGAACCTTAGGCCTTGTTTCAACGCATTGCAATACTGTTTGTGCTCACTTTTATCATTAGTTACCTTGCTGTTTTTATATTTTCAGATTACAAAAACCTAGATCTATCATCCATATTGCACTTGTATTACCATCTCTTCGCCGAACTAGTGCGCCTATACAATTTACCATTGTATTGGGTGTGTTGGGGACATAAGAGACTCTTTGTTATTTGGTTGCAGGGTTGCTTGAGAGAGACCATCTTCATCCTACGCCTCCTACGGATTGATAAAACTTAGGTCATCCACTTGAGGGAAATTTGCTACTGTCCTACAAACCTCTGCACTTGGAGGCCCAACAACGTCTACAAGAAGAAGGTTGTGTAGTAGACATCAAGCTCTTTTCTGGCGCCGTTGCCGGGGAGGTGAGTGCTTGAAGGTATATCTTTAGATCTTGCAATCAAATCTTTTTGTTTCTTGTTTTATCACTAGTTTAGTCTATAAAAGAAAACTATAAAAAATGGAATTGAGGGTTCCTCATATGCTTCATCTTTTTAATATCTTTCGTGAAAATGATGGAAAGGAAAATTGTGCTCAATTGCTAGAGGAAGAATGCATTAGAACATTTGGCACTAAATCTTTGAATGGTGAGCATGATTGTAATGTTGTTAGTACGAATTCCTTGAATATCCATGATGCTAATGATATGCAAAGCCACAAGCTTGGGGATGCTATGTTTGACGAAGATGATATTTTTTGTCCCCCAAGTTTTGATGAGCGAATTTACTATGATGATAGCATGCCTCCTATTTATGATGATTATATTGATGAAAGTGGTTTTGGAAGAGTGTCAACTTTAGGAAGTAATGATCCCACTATTTTGGACGGTGTTGAACCTTATTGTGATAATTATGAAAGTGGATTTGGAGAGGTCATGACTTTATTTAGTGATGAACCCACTATTTCGGAAGAGGTTCCAATTGATTATGAGAACAAAGTTGCTATCTATGATGATTATTATGATGACTTGTATACTATTAAGAATAATGATAACCATGAAACTTGTCATCATGATTTTAGTTGTCAATTGGATTATGCCTCGCATGATAATTATTTTGTTGAGTTTGCTCCCACTACTATTGATGAGAAGTTATGCTTGTTTTGCCTTCCTATGCTAGTTGATTATTTTTCCCATAAGTTGTTTGCTCACAAAACCCCTATGCATAGGAAGTGGGTTAGACTTAAATTTGCTAGTCATATTCTTCATGATGCTCTCTTTATGTTTCAATTCTTATCTTTTATGTAGCATCATTGAAATCATCATGCCTAGCTAGGGGTGTTAAACGTTAGCGCTTGTTCGGAGGCAACCCAATTTTATTTTTGTTCCTTGCTTGTTGTTCCTGTTTAGTAATAAATAAATAATCTAGCCTCTGGTTAGATGTGGTTTTATGTTTTAATTAGTGTTTGTGCCAAGTAAGACCTATAGGATCTTCTTGGATGTTAGTTATTTGATCTTGCTGAAAATTCCAGAAACTTTCTGCTCATGAAAACAATTGTTTAAAATCACCAGAACGTGATAAAATACTGATTCCAATTGAAGAAGATCAATTGTCAAATTATCTAGGTCGTCCCATTTTGGTAGAATTTTTTGAGTTCCAGAAGTTTGCGTTAGTTACAGATTACTACAGACTGTTCTGTTTTTCACAGATTCTGTTTTTCGTGTGTTGTTTGCTTATTTTGATGAATCTATGGCTAGTAAAATAGTTTATAAACCGTAGAGAGGTTGGAATACAGTAGATTTAAGACCAATACAAATAAAGAATGAGTTCATTACAGTACCTTGAAGTGGTGTTTTGTTTTCTTTCGCTAACGGAGCTCGCGAGATTTTCTGTTAAGTTTTGTGTTGTGAAGTTTTCAAGTTTTGGGTAAAGATTCGATGGACTATGGAATAAGGAGTGGCAAGAGCCTAAGATTGGGGATGCCCAAGGCACCCCAAGGTAATATTCAAGGACAACCAAGAGCCTAAGCTTGGGGATGCCCCGGATGGCAACCCCTCTTTCGTCTTCGTTCATCGGTAACTTTACTTGAAGCTATATTTTTATTCACCACATGATATGTGTTTTGCTTGGAGCATAATTCTATTTTGTTGGTATTTGCTTGCTGTTATTTAGAATAGTGTTTTGCATCTTTAGTTTCAATAAAAATTTCAAGGATAGCTTTTACCATGCTTATTTTGTAAGTATACATGTTGCTGTTTCAAAACAGAAAGTTTACCGCTGTTGCAAAAATTCCCTAGAAAAGTCAGAATGTGATAAAATGTTGAAACCTTTTGCATAATAAGATCTGATAAATTTACTACAGTGGGAATTTTCTCTCATAATTTTTGGAGTTAGGGATGTATGATGAATCTTGCATTCTTTACAGACTGTACTGTTTTGGCAGATTGCTATTATGTTTGCATTGGTTGCATATGTTTGCTTGTTTAATGATTCTATTCGAGGATAGGAGTATTAAATATGCAGAGACATTTAGTATGCAATGTTGAATAATAATTTTAGTGATTTGCTACAGTAGAGTATGATAAGGTTTTTGCATTGGTTTATACTAACTTATCTCACGAGTCCTTGTTGAGTTTTGTGTGGATGAAGCTTTTGAGATTTAGGGAGACCGTGATATAAAAGGAATTAAGGAGACACAAAAGCTCAAGCTTGGGGATGCCCAAGGCATCCCTAGATAATATTTCAAGAAGTCTCAAGCATCTAAGCTTGGGGATGCCCCGGTTGGCATCCCACCTTTCTTCTTCAACAATTATCGGTTAGTATCGGTTGAGCCTAAGTTTTTGCTTCTCCACATGAGTTGTGCTATCCTTGCAATGTCATTTTATTTTGTTTTGCTTGCTGTTTGAATGAATTACCAAGATCTGAAATTCTTAAAAGAGAGAGAGTCTTCACATAGTTACATAATTACTTAACTACTCATTGATCTTCACTTATATCTTTTTGGAGTAGTTTGTCATTTACTCGTGTGCTTCACTTATATCCTATGAGTAAATGGTTGAATGAGTTGAATGTCATAAATCTGAAATTATATATGTTTCATTTGCTTATCCCATGGGGAGTAATGACTTCACATCTAAGAAGTAGAGGTGGTAAATTTATTGAAAGTTAGCAAGCATTGTATTGGTCACTTGAACAATTCATGAAAGAATATTGAAGGAAGAGAAATTTCACATATAAATATACTATCTTAGACATCTTCTATGATTGCGAGCCCCATTAATTATTTTCAAACCTGAGCAAATTAGTTGAAATTGGACAAGGAAGACAACGTAATGAGTTATGCTTGGGTATATTTGTATAGAAGTTATATTGTTATAGATCCTCCAACATGTGGTGCTTGCTATTTAGAATCTTTTGCTAGCCTAAATATCTGTACTAAGTGTGACACCCCAAAATTTTGACCTTGATTTATTGATTTAAAATTTTGCCAGAAAATATAACTCTTCCATTTGTCTAGATTTACCCTTTTTGATGTTATGGGTTTTTTACCTCAAGCGAAAACTTTCAAAAGGTATTGTTGGACTTATATACTCTCTATAAGAAACAATTCTTATTCAATGGATTTAATTGCAAGTTTGCTTTTTCTTGAGCTTTACTCTTTTAAAAATGATCTTTCATGAATTTGGAGCCTGTTTTGCACTGCAACCATTGACAAATGCATTTAAAATTTCCACCAAAATTTGGGGATGTCATGTGATGTTTCCACATCACTTTTATGCAAAAATATCTTTTGGTTATTGAAGATTTTTGAGCTCTACAGCAACTTTTCAAATCTGGTCCAGTGGTATTTTTGCACTACAACCTATTTAAATATTTCTTTAAAAATTCTTCCAAGTGTTTGGAGATGTCAGTAGATGCATATAATTCAACTTCATGCAAAAACCCAGTGATGATCTTTGAAAAATTTGAGTGAATCAACCTCTTTTTCATTCTGGTCCAGTTTGGTGATTTGTACTGCAACCCTATTTTATTTTGCTCTAGTGACCCTGAGCTTTTTCCTGCTTGTAGCCCTCCCTACCAAACCCTTAAGTCCAGGGAATGGACCCATTGGAGGATTTTAAGTGCATGCAATGAGACCTCTTTCTTTCTGTCCAAAACTGTAGTTTTGCAAAACTTGCACTAGCAAGTTTCTGGTTTTGCCCAAATGATCTTACCATCATCACCTACATCTAGAGAGACCCTGATCTGGAGATTTTGGCCACTCCAAGAGTTGCCTAAATGCACTTGGCATTCTGTCGAACACTTGGTGTGCACAGTCAGTTTGGGCATGTTTCCTAGTTTGCACTATGATCTTGTCCACTGACCCAGCAACCTTGTCCACTAAGCTCCTAGCTATCCCTATCCCTAGTCCTGTTAGTTGCCAGCCTCACCCTCGCACTCTAGGCTGCCCTGGCATTTCGTCGAGCATGTCCCGTGCGTGCTCTGGACGCGCCCAGACCGCACGTTTTGCACGCGCGCGCACTGAGCCGCCGCGTCGCACTGCCGCCCTCGTAGCATCCCGTCCCTGGCCCCTGCTCGCCTGCTGAACTGCGCACTACACTCGCCCACTCTCCACGCCACCCCTGGCGCCCTACAGCGCCGCTGGCGGAGCTTTTGGCGGCACACCGGCGTCGGCAGCGAGCCCCTGCCATGGACGGCACCGCCCAAGCCACCCGCGCGCGCCAGCTGCCCCTGTGAACAGCTCGAGCTTATCCCGAAGCCCGTCGGCACGCGCTCGTCGCCGCCACGTCGCCCTGCAGCTACAGCACCGCGGTCGCTGGCGTTCTTATCCACGGCCGCCGCGGTCCAGCCTCGAACGCCTATAAAAGGAGGCCCCGAGCTCCTCCGGGCGCTCAGGCGACCTCAAGCCTTCCCCCTAGAACTCCCCAAGCAGTGGATTGACCGGGCAAGGCCATCTCCCCCAACTCCGGCCGGTTCGGCCGCCGCTGCCGTCCGGTGACATTCGTAGCAACCAGGCTATCTCCTGGCCATCCAACACCACCAATCGCTTCCTCTTGTCCTTGCGGAGCTGCCCAGCGCCTCAGCCTCGATCGGAAACCACCGGAGCCCAAAACTCACTTCACTCCCGTAGCCCTCTCCGCCGCGGAGCTCGCCGCCGGCGACTCCTCCCACCACCATCGACCCAACGACCACCGAGAGGATCGCCCCGGTCTGGTGGGTCCATCTCTGCCCTCAGGTGCCCTCGAGGAGCCGCCGTTCGTCGCCGGCGATCGCCGGAGTCCCGCTCCCGTTCAGGCAAAGGAGAGGAGGGAGAACGAAGAATGGTCAAACCTGACCAGTGGGCCCCCTGGACCCATTGTCAGTGACCCACACGCCGTCCACTCTGGTTAAGTGAAGGCGCATAAGTCCCGAGTACGTTTCCTCTGCATCGAAAGCGTATTCTTCCCCGAAACATTTTCCTTTTCTGGTTTTTATTAAAAACAGAGATTTGACCAAACTTTGACTAGCTATAGCTTTTAAAATAAAACTCCAAATGAGTTGATTCTTTTTCCTACCTCTCACAAATTTCATCTAGTTTATTTTAAGATTTATTTCAAAAATATTTGAGACAACTTTTTCTACTGTGTTTGAAATATTTGTTATTTGAATATTTTTTTCAAAATAGGAAATGGAGAGAGGAGAAAGCTTTCAAAAAGTGCACTCTTTGCATACTCTTGAAGGCAAGCATTTCTGAACTCTGGCATAACATTTTTGTGTGGTGTTTTGATACGATTACAACACCACTTTGACTTGGAGCATACGTTATCTTTATGAAACGGTAAAGTCACGCGCATGAGTGCATTTTGGAGGTGCTTTACTGTTAGAAATGGATATGCTATGATAGAGATCATCCTCGTGAACTTCTCATGCATACCGGCAGGAAGCCGGGAGAGTCATGGGTAGACACGAGCTTGTCCCTAGTTCCTCGTCGGGACGAGTGAGTCCGGTATGGCATGATGAGTTTTGATGAGCGGTGATTCTGTCTGTCAATGGTAAAATTTTGGTTATGCTTATCATTCGGAGAATACTTGGACCACCTGAGTCGGTCGTAGGTCGAGTCTTGTTCAGCAATTTCCCCTACTTGTTTTGTACTACCACTTGTCCCTGTCGCAGGTAGGGTACGGTTCAGTAAGTTGTCAACCCCTTACCAAAGCACACACCGTACAGAGAGGCCATGGTGGAAGATACCGGAGGCCTCCGGTAGGCATGGCACCTGGTCCGGGGGCATGGGTGTTTCCGGTTGGGACCGAGAGGGGGGCACCCCTTAGAGCGCGCGTATATAAATTTGATCCCATGCTACGTCGAGGTTGTAGCCTCCCCACTTAGAGTTTGGCTTGACAGGTGTTGTGGGTGATTCCAGACACCGGTAAGTTAAGCTGGTGTGTGCAGGTCAGGCGTGTTTTCAATTAAAAGGCCGTAGGCGGAATTAGTCCCGATGGACTAAATAAATCCGTTACTCGTGGGTAAGAGTACACCCTCTGCAGAGGTCATATCTTTTGGATAGCCATGTTCATGGGTAAGGACCACAGCCTGAGATGGGTCTAGTGACGGTTTTCGGATGGAGAAACGGTTAAACTGGATCATAGTAACGGTATTCAGATGGAGAACGGCTTAATTAGAATCTAGTGACGGTCTTCGGATGGAGAAACGACTAGACTAGATTTTGTTTATGACCATGACATATGAGGATTATGTTTATTATTATTATGGACTAACCGTTTACATTATTTGAATTATTGAGTATCCCTGGGACGGTTCTACCTCCTGGATATTCACTGTGATTATTCTTTATAAGCCCTTTATGTGGCGTCGCTCAGACGCCCGACTGTGGCATGTTTGTTTTTTTACTTATCCTTTATAAGCCCTTTATGTGGTGTCGCTCAGACGCCCGACTGTGGCATGTTTGTTTTTTTATCCTTTATAAGCCCTTTATGTGGTGTCGCTCAGACGCCCGACTGTGGCATCTTTGTTTTTTTACTTATCCTTTATAAGCCCTTTATGTGGTGTCGCTCAGACGCCCGACTGTGGCATGTTTGTTTTTTTACTTATCCTTTATAAGCCCTTTATGTGGTGTCGCTCAGACGCCCGACTGCGGCATGCTTGTCATTGATTTATCCTTTATAAGCCCTTTATGTGGTGTCGCTCAGACGCCCGACTGCGGCATTGTTAATTTATTTGCACCCTTTCGAGGAGTCATTTCAGACACTCGATCAGCGTATTCTATTTCTACTCCCGTATTGCATGCTCATGTTTTACCCGCATGCGTGCATCTCGGATTTCGTTTATTTCATGGCAGACGTTATGATCATGAATATTTCGGAGCATGATTATCCCTTGTTATATTATACCCGTGTGCTTAATGTTTGCGAGTACATTCAAACGTACTCACTGGCTTGTCCCTGGCTATTGTCTTGGCTAGATTTCGCGCATGGAGATAGCATTGCGATGACAGCCCCGGGAACTACGCAATGACGATAGCAGCCTCGCGAAGATAGGAGTTATCCTGGTCAGTTGTTCTTGTGGGGAATGGAGTCCCATAGACGCAGATGAACCACAAACCGCTTCCGCCATCAACCACTTGAAACCAAGTGTTGTATTCCCAGGCCACAATGGTCTTGTACTACATATTTAGTATTTTGCTTGGAATTCTTGTATCAAGTTGGTGCCTCATCAGCTAACAGTAATCCTGGGGCTGGTGAGCACAAAGGCCGTTTTCTGGAAAATTAATATCCCGAAAACCCGGTCCTGACAGACTTGGTATCAGAGCTAGGCTGACCATTGGCTAATCCTATCTTAGCCAGGTCAATAAACCTAGGTTAACCAAACCACCAGACCTTAACCTAATCCCGGCCAAGCTTCCCGCGTAAGATAGCCCCACAGTGACCCGACGCCTTTCGGCGGACGGTGCCCAACCTATCAGCCTAGCCCGTCGATCACACGCCAGTGACCGACACCTAACACGTCTCAATCGCAAGCGTGCGAAGGAAGACTCCGTCCCCTTTTCCTATAAAAAGGGCACGCTAGCCTCAACACAGCACAGCACAGCCTCTTTCCCAAACCAAGCCACGATGCCTGGCCCCATTGTTCACAATGAGACCACAGCAACCAACCTTGGAGGTTTTGTGACCGTGCTCGCAAACCTCACCCGCCGTGCCTATGCATTAGAAGAGCCCCCCTGAATATGTTGTGTACCAAGGACCCATGTACGGTGAGAGCCGTCAGTACTGGGCCACTGTGCACATCTATGGTAGGGGTCTGTCGCCAGAACGCCCCTACAGGTTCACTGGAAGGACAACTTCCTTTGAGCCACAAGCCATCCAACTGGCAGCCCGAGAAGCTATAGTTCAACTCCGGCACTTGTCGCCCAGAGTTAACTGTCGCTCGTTCTACTACTACCCCAGTCGTGACGGGTATGGTAGGCCGCCCCAGGTTGCCAACGGAGATCACGAGACAGATCCTGCACTATTGCATCTGGTGCGCTATGTGAGCGCACTAGAACAACTGTTCGATCAAGTCACCCTTGATCTGATCGCAGCTCGTGGAGAACTGGTTCGCCGAGTCCCGGCGAGAGGAGAAACGGAGCCCGACGCCGACAACCCAGTTGTGCTGTTCGGACACCCGATCGAGCCCTTGAGGTCCGCCCCAGCCATCAACCAGAGTGCTTTGATGTCCCCAGAAGCGCTTCGTCGCCTTTTGGGAACCCGTCCCAACGGGATTGTGGCCAACAACCCCCGCGATGGTCATCACCACTTCCCCGACCCTGCAGCCCCTCAACCTCAGCCAGCAAATCCCGACGGTGAAAACCGTGGAGAAACCTCGGCATCCGCCAGGCCAGCCCACTTAGACATTAACGAAGTAGACTAAGTCGCTCGAGTAGTATCGAGCCTTAGTTTTCCTACGCTTTGTAATGGTGTGACCTTGTATCGCTTTTATTTAATACTATCTGCTTGAGCGCCCCTGTTTTTGGAGTAGTAGCTATGCATATGTACATTGGCGTACAGTTGCATTTTTAAATTTCGGGCGCAGCTACCAAGACCAACCCCGACGGCACCCACACTAATGCGTCACATTTATGTGATATGTATATCTGTGGCTTGACCCGAGAACAGGCTCGACAACCGGTTACCCTTCACCACGGTAGATAACTCAGCCCCAATGCTATAAATGGCCACCTCGTGACCTTGCCAAGTACCCCTCACCTTGTGCACAGCAGTCACAGCCATTTCTTTGCCATGCCGACCCCCAGTATTTATCTGAGAACCCCAGACGCAACCCCGGGTAGTTTTGTTAAATTATTGTGGGACTTTACCTGCAGTACCATGAGTGCCACCCATCCACCTCGAAATATTGGGCAGTGGTGCACATCCCTCCCGCATACCCAAACCAAGACCCAACGGAAGTCTCCTTCGTGGGGAAATCCATGCCGACTCCGCATATGGCCATAGAAGCTGCTACGTACGAGGCGCTCGCTCGTCTTCGATTCGCGGTACCCTATGCCAGCGAACGAGGATATTATTATTTATTGAGTCGTGCAGCACCCGGAGAAGTTGCATCTTTTCTCGGTGGACGAATTGAGAGAGATCCAGTACTGGCCAACCTTGCCCAGTACGTTATCGCTCAGGAGCGTTTGATTCAGCGGGTAATGGGTTATCTCCAGAGCCTCGCTGATTTAAATCCTCGGATCGCTATTGGCAGACCACTGAGGCCTGACCAGGAGAAGCGCATTCATCGACTGGTCAACCCGCTTCCCCCGATAGAAGAGGAGTGTGCCCCAGTACTAGAGACGTTTTCTCAGGACCCTGTCCTTTTGCCGTTTCCTTTGTAAACGTCACCGCTGTATTTATTATCCCGGTATTTATTTTTGTGTTGTAACTTGTGCATGGTACCCAAAATTTGTGCGATGGATCTGATTTTTGGCTTCATTTATGAGAGCGGTTTTACAGCTGTTGATTTTCTTTTAACTAAATTTTCGCTCGCGATAAATTTTTGTGACGAGATTTCTTCCCCCGAGTTGCTGCAGCGCATATATCTTCACGACATAGATTTTTATTCGCGCAGCACCGTAACAGCAGACTCACGACCGCAACCACTCGACCTCGTGCACTAATTGCATATCCTCGTACACATTTTGCACCTAACTGATCACACCCGAGGACACCACAGTCTCAGTAAGAGAGATTTGTGAGTGATCATTCGAGCGCGAGCTGCCCCAGCACACCGACAACAACTAGCACTCGATGCCGCACCTAATCCTCGTGATCGCCGCCACCGCGAAGAGCTAACACTCGAGCGGCAGCATCACGATGATCATCCAGGATCATCGCGCAAAGGAGAACGGAGAACCCCAGCAGCACCGCCAAACCTCCACACACCAGGACCACGTACCAGTCCGGCATCGCCTCCGCCATTAGAGCCTTGTCTCGAGTTCCCGCTAACAACAATGGAGGAGAAGGAAGGAGGAGTAGGAGCGAGGCCAGGAGTGAGGGTGAAGAGAGGAGCACCGCGATTGTTTTATAGCTCGAGATCGGTGTACGGTGGGCGAGGTCCACCAGCGCCACTCGTTGCTCGATCGCCGGTGTTCGGAGGCGAGTCCGCGAGCAGTGCCGACAGTGCACTGGCCCGCGAGGTGAGTGCACGCTGCCCCAACAGCTAGCACGCCGCGCACTACCGCAGTACGGCCTAGGTGCCCTACGCGCTAGGCATCGCCGGTGGAGGAAGCGCGGGAGAGCACGCGAGAGAGAAGAGAGAGCCAGAGGTAGAAGAAGAGGCCGACAGTGGGCCCTGGGTCCGCCTGTCAGCCAGAGAGAGCACTGCGCTCTCGGGTACGACTAGCGTGTTTTAGTAATTTAGAATTTATTCTGAATTACTGTATCCGCGTAGAAATATCTCGTTTTTCTCCGACCTTGGATTTTTCCACGCAACGCCAGTGTACCACACTGTGGTTTTACACCACTTATTGCCCTCCCACTGTAGCCACATTTTTATTACACAGTAAAATGTCTTCTTTTGATAAGAGCAATGTTTGTTCAAACAGCTTTTAACAAATCTCGAGGACGAGATTCTTCTTAAGGGGGGTAGTGTTGTGACACCCCAAAATTTTGACCTTGATTTATTGATTTAAAATTTTGCCAGAAAATAAAACTCTTCCATTTGTCTAGATTTACCCTTTTTGATGTTATGGTTTTTTACCTCAAGTGAAAACTTTCAAAAGGTATTGTTGGACTTATATACTCTCTATAAGAAACAATTCTTATTCAGTGGATTTAATTGCAAGGTTTGCTTTTTCTTGAGCTTTACTCTTTTAAAAATGATCTTTCATGAATTTGGAGCCTGTTTTGCACTGCAACCTATTGACAAATGCATTTAAAATTTCCACCAAAATTTGGAGATGTCATGTGATGTTTCCACATCACTTTTATGCAAAAATATCTTTTGGTTATTGAAGATTTTTGAGCTATACATCAACTTTTCAAATCTGGTCCAGTGGGTATTTTTGCACTACAACCTATTTAAATATTTCTTTAAAAATTCTTCCAAGTGTTTGGAGATGTCAGTAGATGCATATAATTCAACTTCATGCAAAAACCCAGTGATCATCTTTGAAAAATTTGAGTGAATCAACCTCTTTTTCATTCTGGTCCAGTTTGGTGATTTGTACTGCAACCCTATTTTATTTTGCTCTAGTGACCCTGAGCTTTTTCCTGCTTGTAGCCCTCCCTACCAAACCCTTAAGTCCAGGGGAATGGACCCATTGGAGGATTTTAAGTGCATGCAATGAGACCTCTTTCTTTCTGTCCAAAACTGTAGTTTTGCAAAACTTGCACTAGCAAGTTTCTGGTTTTTCCCAAATGATCTTACCATCATCATCTACATCTAGAGAGACCCTGATCTGGAGTTTTTGGCCACTCCAAGAGTTGCCTAAATGCACTTGGCATTCTGTCGAACACTTGGTGTGCACAGTCAGCTTTGGGCATGTTTCCTAGTTTGCACTATGATCTTGTCCCACTGACCCAGCGACCTTGTCCACTGAGCTCCTAACTATCCCTATCCCTACCTTGTTAGTTGCCAGCCTCACACTCGCACTCTAGGCTACCCTGGCATTTCGTCGAGCATGTCCCGTGCGTGCTCTGGACGTGCCCAGAGCGCACGTTTTGCACGCGCGCGCACTGAGCCGTCGCGTCGCACTGCCGCCCTCGTCGCGTCCCGTCCCTGGCCCCTGCTCGCCTGCTGAACCGCGCACTACACTCGCCCACTCTCCACGCCACCCCTGGCACCCTACAGCGCCGCTGGCAGAGCTTTTGGCGGCACGCCGGCGTCGGCAGCGAGCCCCTGCCATGGACGGCGCCGCCCAAGCCACCCGCGCGCGCCAGCTGCCCCTGTGAACAGCTCGAGCTTATCCCGAAGCCCGTCAGCACGCGCTCGTCGCCGCCACGTTGCCCTGCAGCTACAGCACCGCGGTCGCCGGCGTTCTTATCCACAGCCGCCGCGGTCGAGCCTCGAACGCCTATAAAAGGAGGCCCCGAGCTCCTCCGAGCGCTCAGGCGACCTCAAGCTTTCCCCCTAGAACTCCCCAAGTAGTGGATTGACCGGGCAAGGCCATCTCCCCCAACTCCGGCCGGTTCGGCCGCCGCTGTCGTCCGGTGACATTCGTCGCAACCAGGCTATCTCCCGGCCATCCAACGCCACCAATCGCTTCCTCTTGTCCTTGCGGAGCTGCCCAGCGCCTCAGCCTCGATCGGAAACCACCTGAGCCCAAAACTCACTTCACTCCCGTAGCCCTCTCCGCCGCGGAGCTCGCCGCCGGCGACTCCTCCCACCATCATCGACCCAACGACCACCGAGAGGACCGCCCCGGTCTGGCAGGTCCATCACTGCCCTCAGGTGCCCTCGAGGAGCCGCCGTTCGTCGCCGGCGATCGCCGGAGTCCCGCTCCCGTTCAGGCAAAGGAGAGGAGGGAGAAGGAAGAATGGTTAAACCTGACCAGTGGGCCCCTGGACCCACTGTCAGTGACCCGCGCGTCGTCCACTCTGGTTAAGTGAAGGCGCATAAGTCCCGAGTACGTTTCCTCTGCTCTGAAAGCGTATTCTTCCCCGAAACGTTTTCCTTTTCTAGTTTTTATTAAAAACAGAGATTTGACCAAACTTTGACTCGCTATAGCTTTTAAAATAGAACTCCAAATGAGTTGATTCTTTTTCCTACCTCTCACAAATTTCATCTAGTTTATTTTAAGATTTATTTCAAAAATATTTGAGACAACTTTTTGTACTGTGTTTGAAATATTTGTTATTTGAATATTTTTTTCAAAATAGGAAATGGAGAGAGGAGAAAGCTTTCAAAAAGTGCACTCTTTGCATACTCTTGAAGGCAAGCATTTCTGAACTCTGGCATAACATTTTTGTGTGGTGTTTTGATACGATTACAACACCACTTTGACTTGGAGCATACGTTATCTTTATGAAACGGTAAAGTCACGCGCATGAGTGCATTTTGGAGGTGCTTTACTGTTAGAAATGGATATGCTATGATAGAGATCATCCTCGTGAACTTCTCATGCATACCGGCAGGAAGCCGGGAGAGTCGTGGTCTTGGGTAGACACGAGCTTGTCCCTAGTTCCTCGTCGGGACGAGTGTGTCCGGTATGGCATGATGAGTTTTGATGAGCGGTGATTCTGTCTGTCAATGGAAATATTTTGGTTATGCTATCATTCGGAGAATACTTGGACCGCCTGAGTCGGTCGTAGGCCGAGTCTTATTCAGCTACTTCCCCTACTTGTTTTGTACTACCACTTGTCCCTGCCGCAGGCAGGGTACGGTTCAGTAAGCTGTCAACCCCTTACCAAAGCACACACCGTACAGAGAGGCCATGGTGGAAAATACCGGAGGCCTCCGGTAGGCATGCCACCTGGTCTGGGGGCATGGGTGTTTCCGGTTGGGACCGAGAGGGGGGCACCCCTTAGAGCGCGCGTATATAAATTTGATCCCATGCTACGTCGAGGTTGTAGCCTCCCCACTTAGAGTTTGGCTTGACAGGTGCTGTGGGTGATTCCAGACACCGGTAAGTTAAGCTGGTGTGTGCAGGTCAGGCGTGTTTTCAATTAATAGGCCGTAGGCGGAATTAGTCCTGATGGGTAAGGACCACAGCCTGAGATGGGTCTAGTGACGGTTTTCGGATGGAGAAACGGTTAAACTGGATCATAGTAACGGTATTCGGATGGAGAACGGCTTAATTAGAATCTAGTGACGGTCTTCGGATGGAGAAACGGCTAGACTAGATTTTGTTTATGACCGTGACATATGAGGATTATGTTTATTATTATTATGGACTAACCGTTTACATTATTTGAATTATTGAGTATCCCTGGGATGGTTCTACCTCCTGGATATTCACTGTGATTATTCTTTATAAGCCCTTTATGTGGCGTCGCTCAGACGCCCGACTATGGCATGTTTGTTTTTTTACTTATCCTTTATAAACCCTTTATGTGGTGTCGCTCAGACGCCCGACTGTGGCATGTTTGTTTTTTTATCCTTTATAAGCCCTTTATGTGGTGTCGCTCAGATGCCCGACTGTGGCTTGTTTTTTTTACTTATCCTTTATAAGCCCTTTATGTGATGTCGCTCAGACGCCCGACTGCGGCATGCCTGTCATTTATTTATCCTTTATAAGCCCTTTATGTGGTGTCGCTCAGACGCCCGACTGCGGCATTGTTAATTTATTTGCACCCTTTCGAGGAGTCATTTCAGACACTCGATCAGCGTATTCTATTTCTACTCCCGTATTGCATGCTCATGTTTTACCCGCATGCGTGCATCTTGGATTTCGTTTATTTCGTGGCAGACGTTATGATCATGAATATTTCGGAGCATGATTATCCCTTGTTATATTGTACCCGTGTTCTTAATGTTTGCGAGTACATTCAAACGTACTCACTGGCTTGTCCCTGGCTATTGTCTTGGCCATATTTCGCGCATGGAGATAGCATTGCGATGACAGCCCCGGGAACTACGCAATGACGATAGCAGCCTCGCGAAGATAGGAGTTATCCTGGTGAGCTGTTCTTGTGGGGAATGGAGTCCCATAGACGCAGATGAACCACAAACCGCTTCCGCCATCAACCACTAGAAACCAAGTGTTGTATTCCCAGGCCACAATGGTCTTGTACTACATATTTTGTATTTTGCTTGGAATTCTTGTATCAAGTTGGTGCCTCATCAGCTAACAGTAATCCTGGGGCTGGTGAGCACAAAGGCCGTTTTCTGGGAAATTAATATCCTGAAAACCCGGTCCTGACACTAAGCGGGAATACTGCTTGTGCATCCAAATTCCTTGAACCAAGTTTCTTCCATGAGTGTCCACCATATCTACCTATATGCGGTATTTACCTGCCGTTCCAAGTAAATTTGCATGTGCCAAACTCTAAACCTTCAAATAATAATCTGTTTTGTATGCCCGAATCGCTCATGTAGCGACTAGGGGCTCTCAGTATCTTCCATGCTAGGTGGGTTATTCTCACGATGAGTGGACTCCGCTCATCATTCACGAGAAAAATGGCTGGTAACCGGGATGCCCCGTCCCATGATCAAAAGATCAAATCAAAAATAATTGCAAACAAAACTCCCCCGGGATTGATGTTAGTTGGAGGCACCCGTTGTTTTGGGCAAGCCATGGATTGATGATTGTTGGTGGAGGGGGAGTAAAAACTTTACCATTCTATTTGGGAACCGCCTATAATGTATGTAGTATGGAAGATATTGGGAACTCTTGGTTGTTATGTTGACAATGAAAGCATACCTCTCAAAATTATTTTCATCTCTATTTCAAAATCGAGCTCTGGCACCTCTGCAAATCCCTGCTTCCCTCTACGAAGGGCCTATCTTTTACTTTTATGCAAGAGTCAGTAGTATTCCTTCTCATTCCAACCTACTTTTTACTTGGCAAGCATCATGTGGTGGAGAAAGATCTAAGCATATATGGCCATTCAAATATATTTGATCATGAATTATTATTGTTGACAATTATCTATATGATAAGTGAGTTGGGAGGCGAAACAATAAGCCCCTATCTTTCTCTGTGTTCGATGGATGCAATTCGTTCTAAGAATATGCTTTGAGTGGTAGCAATCATGGAAGATTATATGATAGTTGAGTATGTGGAGTTTGCTAAATCAAAGCTCTGACATAGAGCCTTCCTGAAAATAAGACGGATTGTAATTGTTTGATGACTAAGAATGAAGTTTGCTAGTTTTCAAGAAAGTTTATGATCTATACTTTAACATGTGAATAGCTTGTTACTTGATCATGAGAAGCTTTATGATATGAGCTACTGTTATGACATATAATGATGCTAGAAAAGGTGATTGAAATTATCATTGATCAAACTTGTGCATCTGCTAGCATTCACACTTCATAAATTCTTTCTTTTATCATTTACCTACTCGAGGGAGAGCAGGAATTAAGCTTGGGGATGCTGATACGTCTCCAACGTAACTATAATTTATGAAGCATTCATGCTATTATATTATCTGTTTTGGATGTGTATGGGCTTTATTATACACTTTTATATTATTTTTGGGACTAACCTATTAACCGGAGGCCCAGCCCATATTGCTGTTTTCTTGCCTATTTCAGTGTTTCGAAGAAAAGGAATATCAAATGGAGTCCAAATGGAATGAAACCTTTGGGAGCGTGATATTTGGAACGAACGTGATCCGGGAGACTTGGAGTTGAAGTCAAGGAAGCTTCGAGGTGGCCAGGAGGGTGGAGGGCGTGCCCCCCTGTCTCGTGGGCAGCGTCCCCTGACCGACTTCTTTCGCCTATATAAGTCCATATACCCTAAAAACTTCGGGAAGAGAATAGATCGGGAGTTCCGCCGCCGCAAGCCTCTGTAGCCACCAAAAACCAATCGGGACCCTGCTCCGGCACCCTGCCGGAGGGGGAATCCCTCACCGGTGGCCATCTTCATCATCCCGGCGCTCTCCATGATGAGGAGGGAGTAGTTCACCCTCGGGGCTGAGGGTATGTACCAGTAGCTATGTGTTTGATCTCTCTCTCGTGTTCTTGAGGTGATACGATCTTGATGTATCGCGAGCTTTGCTATTATAGTTGGATCTTATGATGTTTCTCCCCCTCTACTCTCTTGTGATGAATTGAGTTTTCCCTTTGAAGTTATCTTATCGGATTGAGTCTTTAAGGATTTGAGAACACTTGATGTATGTCTTGCCGTGCTTATCTGTGGTGATAATGGGATATCACGTGATCCACTTGATGTATGTTTTGGTGATCAACTTGCGGGTTCTGCCCATGAACCTATGCATAGGGGTTGGTACACGTTTTTGTGTTGACTCTCCGGTAGAAACTTCGGGGCACTCTTTGAAGTACTTTGTGTTGGTTGAATAGATGAATCTGAGATTGTGTGATGCATATCGTATAATCATACCCACGGATACTTGAGGTGACAATGGAGTATCTAGGTGACATTAGGGTTTTGGTTGATTTGTGTCTTAAGGTGTTATTCTAGTACAAACTCTATGATAGATTGAACGGAAAGAATAGCTTCGTGTTATTTTATTACGGACTCTTGAATAGATTGATCAGAAAGGATAACTTTGAGGTGGTTTCGTACCCTACCATAATCTCTTCATTTGTTCTCCGCTATTAGTGACTTTGGAGTGACTCTTTGTTGCATGTTGAGGGATAGTTATATGATCCAAGTATGTTATTATTGTTGAGAGAACTTGCACTAGTGAAAGTATGAACCTTAAGCCTTGTTTCAACGCATTGCAATACCGTTTGTGCTCACTTTTATCATTAGTTACCTTGCTGTTTTTATATTTTCAGATTACAAAAACCTATATCTATCATCCATATTGCACTTGTATCACCATCTCTTCGCCGAACTAGTGCACCTATACAATTTACCACTGTATTGGGTGTGTTGGGGACACACAAGACTCTTTGTTATTTGGTTGCAGGGTTGCTTGAGAGAGACCATCTTCATCCTACGCCTCCCACGGATTGATAAACCTTAGGTCATCCACTTGAGGGAAATTTGCTACTGTCCTACAAACCTCTGCACTTGGAGGCCCAACAATGTCTACAAGAAGAAGGTTGTGTAGTAGACATCAGCGACCAACTAGAGAGCGACAATAGTCATGAACATGCATTAAAATTAATCAACACTGAGTGCAAGCATGAGTAGGATATAATCCACCATGAACATCAATATCGTGGAGGCTATGTTGATTTTGTTTCAACTACATGCGTGAACATGTGCCAAGTCAAGCCACTTGAATCATTCAAAGGAGGATACCACCCTATCATACCACATCACAACCATTTTAATAGCATGTTGGCACACAAGGTAAACCATTATAAACTCCTAGCTAATTAAGCATGGCGTAAGCAACTATAATCTTTAATTTTCAATGCAAACATGTTTCATTCATAATAGGCTGAATCAGGAACGATGACTAATCATATTTACAAAAACAAGATAGGTCGAGTTCATACCAACTTCTCTCATCTCAATCATTTCATCATATATCGTCATTATTGCCTTTCACTCGCCCGACCGAACGGTGTGGAAATAATAATAGTGCACGTGCATTGGACTAAGCTGGAATCTGCAAGCATTCAATTCAAGGGAGAAGACAAGGTAATATGGGCTCTTGGTTAAATCAATAATAATGTATATGAGATCCACTCAACATTTTCATCATGGTCTTCTCCTCTCGACCCCAAAGAAAAGAAAAGAAATAAAACTATTTACACGGGAAAGCTCCCAACAAGAAAAAGAAGAACGAGTAATCTTTTGAGTTTTCTTTTAATATTACTACTACAAGCATGGAAAGTAAACTAGCTAAAGGCTACAACTATTTTTTTGGTTTTTCTTAAGGTTTTTCAAACACACAAGAAGAAAGCAAGAAAAAGAAAATAAACTAGCATGGATAGTACAATGAAAAATTATGAGCACCGACAACTAGAATGAGTGTGTGAACATGAATGTAATGTCGGTGAGAAATACGTATTCCCCCAAGCTTAGGCTTTTGGCCTAAGTTGGTCTATGCCCATGGACCAAAGTTGTAGCTGGGGTCGTACTGAGACGTAGCAGCTATTGCCTCATGAGCTGCAGCTTGGAGGCGAGCTACCTCTGTCCTCCTCTCGTACCCGTTCGCCTCCTCCCTGGTTATAATATATCTCCTTTTTGCCTAAAATTCAAAGAAACCAGGAGCAGGGAGAGCAATATGGACAGTGCGACGTCTGTCAAAGATTAGTCGGTATTGGAGGAACTGTTCATTCCTCTCAACAAACTGATGACGAACCATAGCATCATAATCTAGATAAGTGGGAGGCAACTCCATATCATTTTCATGTATGGGTATCTCAAGAAAATTAGCCAGACGGGTTGCATAAATCCCACCAAACAAGTCTCCATTTAAACTATTATTATGCAACCTATGTGCAACAATGGCCCCCAAGTTATATTGTTTATCTCCTAGCACAACACTCGTGGGAACACTAAGATCTGGAACACACACGTGACATGCCTCATCCTTGCCATTTATGCATCTACCTATAAAGAGAACAAAATAATGTATAGCAGGAAAATGAATGCTCCCTATGGTAGCTTGTGTTATTTCTCTAGATTCCCCCACGGTGATACTAGCAAGAAAATCTTTAAATTCAGATTTGCGAGGTTCACTAGCACTACCCCATTGCGGGAGTTTACAAGCAGTATTAAAATCTTCTAAGTCCATGGTATAAGATTTATTATAAAGATCAAATAGGACAGTGTGGGAATTGCGTGAAGATGTAAATTTGAACCTTCTCACAAAGGAATCAGTTAAGTGGTAATACTGAGGGAACTTATCTAGCATGAAGCCCTCGAGTTCA
Source organism: Triticum aestivum (assembly GCF_018294505.1). Taxonomy (NCBI): domain Eukaryota; kingdom Viridiplantae; phylum Streptophyta; class Magnoliopsida; order Poales; family Poaceae; genus Triticum; species Triticum aestivum. Next base: position 480,952,247 of record NC_057811.1, read on the forward strand.
GCATTACGCATATATGCACTACAAAAAAAATACACTTCCGTGATGATACGTGTTTGTCACAGTAGGTCGTGTTTTTTGTCATGCATGTACATCCATGACGATTTTATGACAGAATCAAGATAGTCATACCTGTGCTGTCGTAGAAGTGTTCCATGAAATTACCAAAATTATCATCACGGAAGTGTCCACTTCCATGATGATAAATCGCGCGTCACAGAAGTGCTTTCATCAAGGGTGACCGACACGTGGCATCCACCGTAACGGAACGCCATTAAGCTATCGGGTCGGGTTTTGGATCCGATAACCCGTTAACAGCCCCGACTAATGGGGATTTTCCACGTGTAAAATCATCATTGGCAGGAGGAAACACGTGTCGGCTCATCGCTGGGACAGATGTCATCCACTCATTGGACAGAAGGCGCCTATGATACGTCGACACGTGGCACGGCCCAACAGAGGCCCATTCCTGTCAAAAGGCCGGCCCGTTTGACTTGGTCAAAAGGTGGCGGGCCGGCCCATGGAAAGCCTATTAACGGCCTATTCGCATATAGCCCATTTACAGCCCGCTAACCCAAGGCCCGTTACGCCCTATCCAAATTAGGCCCAGTAGCGTCATCTGGGCCATCCAATATGATTCCAGCCCGTTTTCACTTCTGGCCCATGTATGGCCCATGACGTCTTTCGGCCCATATGAGGCCTTATGTAACTCTTGGCCTATTAACGGCCCGTGGTGAAACTGGCCCGTAATGAACAGTGTATCACTTTACACCCATTAACGGCCCGTGGTGAAACTGGCCCATAATGAATAGTGTATCACTTTACACCCATTAACGGCCCGTGGTGAAACTGGCCCGTAATGAACAGTGTATCACTTTACACCCATTAACGGCCCGTGGTGAAACTGGCCCGTAATGAACAGTGTATCACTTTACACCCATTAACGGCCCGTGGTGAAACTGGCCCGTAAAGAACAGTGTGTCACTTTATACCCATTAACGGTCCGTTATTCCGTTGGGCCGTTTCCAGCCCATGTTATCTTTCGGCCTTCTAAGAGCCCATTTATTCTTGGGCTCATTTCCAGCATTCGTTTACTTACGGCCCGTTACTGTCATTTTCTGCTTGTGGGCCAAATTCAGCCCGTGGTTACAGTCGGCCCGTTTGTGGTCCGTTAATACGTTGGGCTGTTTTCATAGCGTCATCAAATACAGCCTATTAACGATGGCCCGTTATGGTCGGCCCATGAACGGACGATTCCAACTCTAGCCCGTTTACGACCATAATGCGGTCTGTTTGGCCCATGTTTGGCCAATCGATCATACGGCCCATATAAGGCCCATTGATGATATGGCCCGTAGAAGGCCCATTGTTTCTACGGCCCGTAGAAGGCCCATTGTTTCTACGGCCCGTAGAAGGGCCACTGTTTCTACGGCCCGTAGAAGGCCCACTGTTTCTACGGCCCGTAGGAGGCCCAGTGTCACTACAGTAAATATTAACCCATGGTTATTGTGGCCTAGTTTTAAAAAATAGATTATTGCAGCCACTAGCAAACCGCGGAAAAAGAACTGCAATGACTACAAGCAAACAAATAAACAAGACAACAAGGAAATAAATAAGCAAGCAACTTACGCTAGGCTATCACGGCTATTACACATATTACATCCACTGGGCATCAAAGTTCGCCACCAGTGCAAATATAGGGAACATAGCAGCATATAAACGCCGTAGCAAAACAAGTCCAGAATTGAAACCACTTCAGAAGAGCTCAAGAAACAATATCCTGGGTACTCATAATGCTGGCAAGATGCTTAGCAAGCTTATTAACTTTCTCTTGTTTGGCGCTTAAGTCCTCCAGCGCTTGCTGTTGCACCAGAAAGTACGCATCTGAATTGTGCAGGGACTTCCTCAGTCCTTCGGCTTCCTGTCGCATAACATCTGATCGATGTCTTTCAACTTGAAGTTGAGACTCAAGAAGCCGAACTGATTCAGGCAACGAGTTCGAAGAGCTGGTGCCAGCAGTGGTAGCCAGTAACTCGAACACTACATCAAGATAGGACTTTGGGGTTGTCTCAGTGTCTTCAATATAGTTTTTATCAGCTTTCTTGGAGACCAATAGGGATGTCTCACTATCTTGAACCTTATCTGCATTACTTCCTTTACCATTGCATAACAGGGTACTCTTCTCCAATATTTTGTCCGCGTTCTAAAAGAGAAACAAACAAACACATCTCAGGTTTACAATGTAGTACTTGAAACTCATTTTGGTAAACCAGTTCAGTAGTAAGGTGGACAGGATAACAGCATGAAACAAACATATATCTATGTAGTATGGTCACTGTATGGTCTATATCATTCTAGTTTATGTTGCCAAATCAAGATAGATACAGTTCGAATCATATCTATTTAAGACAAAGCAGCATAGACAGAATATAAGTGTGGGAAACTACACAACAATAACAACACTTGTAATGTGCATGGCATGAGAACATAACTGTTTATTCAATTGAAACAGAAATCAACATAGAGCAAGTTACAACAGCAAACAGCCAAACACGTTGAAGAAATAGGTTTAAAACATACCTGTTGCGCCATTGGAGTTTCAATTGCATCCTTCAAATTTGAAATTAGTTGGTATCAGTAAATACAGTGATGCAAGAGCAAAGTAGTATGAACCATAGCTACGGAACCTGACCTGAGAACAATTCTTCTTCTGCTTTAAGCGTTGACTTCGGGTTCGGAGTGGTGGTCCTCGTGATTTGGGCACTGCAGTTGCCTTACTGACTGCTCGTGTTTGGGTGCTCTGTGGTGGAGATGGTGCTGTATCAACGGGAACTGGGTGTCTATCTGCTGGGGTTGGGGTTAGAAGGGGTGTAGCTGGTTCTTTGTCCAACTGGGTAGGCGTACAATCTACATTAGTGTGGGTTATGTGTGGTGGGGCTGGTTCTTGGGCAAGTACAACCGTGGTTCTATCTGCATCAACAGGTAGCACGATCTTTTCTGAAGACCGTGTTTTTACTCCCACAGATAGTGCCATCACTCCCTCCAATTGAAATGGCTGATAAACAAGAAAAGTAATTGAATGTACAGACATTGTAAGATAGACAGATGCAATGGATAGTAGGGAAGAAAACAGGGCATGAAATAATTCACATTTATGTTGTCTAAGCAAACAGAATAGCAGGACATAATTTCACATATATGATGGCTAATTAAACAGGATAGCATGACACAATTTCACATGTATGATGGCTAACTAAACAGGATAGAATGACATACTTCAAAATATGATGACTATGTAAACAGGATGACATGATATAACTATACGATGTGTCTATTAAAGTGGTTGGCATGCCATAAATCACAAACATGCCGTCGATGGAAACATGATGGCATGATATAATTCACGGATAGAATGACATAATTTAAAATATGATGACTATGTAAACAGGATGAGATGATATAACTATATTATGTCTTTAGAAAATGGGTTGGCATGCCATAATTCAGATACATGCTGTCTATGTAAACATCATGGCATGACATAATTCAAATATATGATTTATATACTAAGGAAGTGAGCAGAGGGCAATCGCATATATGATGTGTCAACTAAGGAGATGGCATTCAATATTGTGTATATGATGTAAAAACTAAGCATTGCAATACAACATATGCATTATATGAGTAATATAACCCTGCCAAGTTTGAGCATACACCTCAGGGGGATAATAGGACTGGTCATCTGCCTCTGAATCCTCCTCTGAAGAGCTATCTGTAACCAGCAAGATATCTGCTTCAGCAGGTAGCATTGTCTGCTCTGAAGACCTTGTTTTCACTCCAGATTTCTCCATCACCAATTCAAATGGCTGATGCACAGGAAGAGCAGTTGAATATACAAACATTGTCGACAAAAGCAATGAGAAATACAAAAAAAGGACGGCATGATATAATTCACATATATGACGCTTGCCTAAACAGCATGGCATTGCATAATTCACATACATAATGCCTTGCAACAAGATAACATTGCATAATTCACATATATAATGTCTTGCAACAAGATGGCATTGCATAATTCACATATATGGTAATTAGACACTAAACAGGTGGCATTCACACAAAGCATGTCTAAACTAAGCAAATGACATAGCAATGCAAGATACCATACGCACGATATGAGCAACATAACCCTGCCAAGTTAGGGCATGCACCTCGGGGGGGGGGGGAATATGACTGGTCATCTGTCTCTGAATCCTCCTCTGAGGAGCTATCGGTAACCAGCAAGACATGCGCTTCGTCAGATAGCATTGTCTGCTCTGAAGACCTTGTTTCCACTCCAGATTTTTCCATGACCGTGCCGAATGGCTGATGCACAGGAAGAGTAATTGAATGTACTAAAATTGTTGACAAATTTAACACGTAATAAAAAAATGATGGCATGATATAATTCACATATAAGATGACTGGCTAACCAGGGTGGCATTGCAAAATTCACATATATGATGCCTGGCTAAAAAAGATGGCATTGCATGTTTCACATATACGATAAAGAAACTAAACAGATGGCATTGACACAAAGCATGTCTAAACTAAGCAGATGACATCTTTAATGTATACAGTAAGCAATGCAAGGCACCATATGCATGATATTACCAACATCAGCATGCCAAGTTAGAGCGAAGACCTCATGGGGTAAATAGGAGTGGTCTTCTCCTTCTGAATCCCCCTCAGAACAGTTATCTTCCTCTTGATTATGATCCGAAATGGGTGGAGGGGGGCTGCCTTTGCGCCCACCATGGAACAACGTCTGCATGAAATTTTATTGGCACGCAAGGCTCGTCTCTTTTGCTCTACATGATCAGTTCCATTGTGTACAATAACTGGCATGCATAGGAATAAAACATAGTGAGATTATGTAAGGAGTGCATGCACAACTCCAAAGTGATGGTAGCAAACTGTGGATAGACCCAAAACCAATGATAGCAGGCAGATAATAGCTTTAGTTAAAAAATACAGATAATGGCTCCTTTAATGTTTGTTTGCACCCAACATGAAACTCATAGTAGACACCGGAGATTAACCAGATAGTAGACAGATAGTACTGATTGCTGCCCCAATATGTACCCCACAACCATTTAAAAACTCAAGTTTCAGCATTAGTTTGGACCTGACTCGGAGTCTAATAGGTGAACACGACGATAATGTAGCATGTAATCATATTAAGCGATGCATAACGTAAGCAGACACGGAAGAGTGCGACCTCTCTTGCGGACCCGTGTAGTCCTCAAGGTCATCTGCTCAGTTGATGATGGTAATGCAGTTGTCGTGGCTGCCGGCGGCAGGGAAGAAGATCTGAGGCGGCGAAAGACAGTCTGGAGAGCGGATCCCTGCTGTGGTGAACCCTTCCGTCGTTGGAGCAGCTGAGCTGGGGTGGAACACAGCGCCGCAGGAGCAGGACAAACCACACAAGGTTTTCTTTGACACATATCTGTAACAGAAGTAATTGAGTAAGGGCTTGTTTGAATTTGAGGATTCTAACAATGCAGGGATAGGAAATAGACAGGAATAGGATAGGAATGCACGTGCAAAACAGAGAATTTAAAAACACAGGATTTCTGCCAATCTGGGTGTTTGATTCACAACAATTGGAAGATCACAGGATGCAAAAAAGCATGGTGAGATTAAGTCAAACCACAAGAAAATGTACGGTTATAATGCTATTATGCTACTATCTCTTAGTCTTGTGCTTGATGAATAGGAACATGAAAAGGAGGAGAAGTGGAAATTAGAATTCCTACGGTTTTTCTTTCAAGGAGACACTAAAGGAACAAATCCTACAGTTTTCCTTTGCACCAAATTCATGAAAAGTAGTACCATAGGAAACTTTCCAATTCCTATGTTTTTCATTCACTTTTCCTTTCAAGCACTGGCGATTCTAGTAGGCAGGCTTGAGCAAGGAAAATCCTACACTAAAAAAATGTTTTTGTGCTACTTCTATTACTTTGGACCTAGGCCACTGCCATACTAGCTCAACTCCCAGGACCATCGACAAATGCACAACTCAAACGCGTAGAGATAAATAATGATGGCGTTCAAGAGAGTCCATCACAGATAGCTAAGTTGCCTGGTACCTGACTGCTTGTCATATAGTAGGATAAAATAATCGTTTTTCCCGTTACTACGAGTGCTCAGTGGACAATACATATAACATGTAGAGTAAAAAAGAGATGCAACAAGTGTACAGCCTCTTTGGCGAAGCCATGTCGATCTCAGCGTGATTGGCTTGGCCGGTGAGGATGCTCCAGCTGACTTTGCTGTCGGAGGAGGGGAAGAGGATCTTAGGCGTCTAGAGATGGAGCCTGAGGTACTGCTCCGCTGTGATGGAGGGTTTCGTCGTTGGAGCAGCTCCGGTGAGTTGTACGACGCTGAGGCTGAAGCAGGACAAGAGAGACAACGAACAAAGTTAACCTGAGTGGAATTCTAATAGCATCTCCAATACATGACGTAAAATACATAACCACAAAGTGCTAGATGTAAAATACATCAGCCGCTCATCTCTGAACTTAACTGTGGAAACTGAATTTAACTGTCGAAACCGAACTTAACTGTCAAAACTGAACTTAACTGTCAAAACTGAATTTTGCTGTCGAAACTGAATTTTGCTGTCAAAACTGAATTTTGCTGTCGAAACTGAACACACTAGCAAGGTGGGGCTACACGTCGGTTGACTGACTTTTTCATCTCTGGTCAGTCGATTTTGCAGCCGTTGGATACGAAATCAAGGGCCTGCGGTTCATCTTCAACCTCCACCCCTCTGAGCCGCCAGCCACCACACCGGCCAAACAGCAGCCCCATGCCGCCCCGCCCGCCCCGAAAACACTCCCCACCGCCTGTCCGCCGCCGCCCCGGCCATCCCTCTAGCCCCCCCCCCCCGTGCCGAGCTTTTTCTCCGGCGATCCCCATGCCACCGCCCCGCCAATGCCCTGCCACCGCCGGCGACCACCACCCCCAGCCTGAACCCTAAGATAGATAGTGGGGTACCTCTCCGGCGAGCCCCCCTCCCTGCTGCGACTGGTTCTTCCTTCACCCCGGCGAGCCCCCCACCCCCTGAAAATCGACTGACCCAAAAGTCGATTCAGTCGACTGAAGTGTAGCTAAATCAGAGCAGCATCGCAAGCAAGAGCAAGAGCGAGAGCAGCAGCGCGAGCAAGAGCAGACCGGCAGGGGACTGAGAGCAAGAGCAGAGCAGCAGCGCGAGTGAGAGCTAAAGCAGCAGCAGCTCCTACTGTTGTGGACGTCGCCGCCGAGGGAGCGACGCCGTGGAGGAAGTGGCCGGCGACGCCACCGTGGATGGAGCTGCGCCGTGTCGGCTCAGGACCAAGCGCCGGCAGCACCGTGAGATAGAATCAAGAAGAAAATGCGGCGATTAGTGTACAACCTCTTTGGTGGCGCCGATTAGGCCGCAACTTCATCTGAGGAAACGGTGATGATGATGCTCTTCCGGTGGTGCAGGTGAAGACGGTGGTGTGGGAATTGAGGTGGCGCGAAAGACGAGGGGAACGTCGGGGCAGCTCCTTGGAGGTGGAGGACGGGGTGGCTGAACCGGCGGGACGACGAGATCGACGACGGATCCTCATCCGGTACGGTGGATGAGGGACGTCGAGGTGTTGCTGTGGACGACGTCGTTGGGGAAGAGGCTCCGGCTGGGTGGCAGACGGAGCAGGGTGTGGGGTTTCGTCGCGGGTTTTCGCGGCCTCGGTGTACGAATGGGTGGGCGGATGGGATGGCAGTGGGGAACCATGGCTTAGGGACGCGCTTGTCCGAAATGTGGGGTAAGTTACGAAAGTACCCCCACCGATTTGAGGCGGTTCTTTCGGTTCAGGGGTACCACGGGCATTTCGCGTGTCGGGATTTCACAGGAGGTGGGAGTTTTCGCGCGCGTTGTAATTTCGGAATAGCAAGGCGCGGGTTGAGATGGAGGGAGTTGTCGGAGCACAACGAGACAAAGATATATCTTAAATATTTCGGGCTAACAAGGCGCGGGTTGAAATTTCCGGACAAGCCTAACGTGTACTGTACCAAATCAATGCGCACTACAAATGTCATTCAAAACTTTGAATTCATGTTATGTTCAATTAAAATATTTCGCTACGTGTATAATGCATGCAACCTACTACTCAAATGAACGTTTTAGTGCATTCCAAACGTATATACTACCGCTTCAATATGAACTAAATTTGAATTCGTTTCTCTATTTGAATAAGATCTACAGTAATGATTGTTGTGAAGTCAAAGCATTTGAATTCGTTTCTCTGTTTTAATAAGATCTACAATCATCATTATTGTCAAGTTAAACCATCGTTTGTGTATTATCTTCACAGCACACCACATGATTAGTCTCGAGTTACATATGAACTATGTGTACTATATGAACTCGAACTCGATTTTTTGAATCCACTTTATTTTGATTTCAAATCACATTACATTTCTAGCTCTAGCTAGATCTTCATAATCTAAACCATGTCTCATATGTATAATGTGTTTATCACATTATGTATGGTGCCCCGCCCCCTACGCCTACAAGTATTTAGATGTGAGTTGCAAACACCACACATTACCACAAATTCAAATAAAATGTGAGAATGTTCGATATATAGTATTGTTTAGATTGTTCGATATTTAGTTGTAAGCTGCAAACGCCACACATTATCACAAATTCAAATAAAATGTGAGATTGTTTGATGTATAGTATGGTTTAGATTGTTCGGCATTTAGCTGTGAGTTGCAAACGCCATGCATTATCACATTATGGTATAACATGTGCACAGCACGTGTATCACCGCTATATTCATGCATGCAATGTTTAAAACACTATGATCTCCTATTCAAATATATGAATCCGCTTTCATATCAAATTATGATCTTTGTTAGTCTCTTACACCCACACAATCCTCTAACCTTTGTAGCTACCACTAACTTTCTCTCGTGCATGCACACGCCCTCCTCGCCCTCCCCCTCCCTCGGCATTCTATCCACCGGGCACATTCATTTTTTTCTTTAGGTCGTTCTCCCAGAGTCTCCACAACTCCTTTCCGACACACACCGATCGATAAACGTCTCCAGCGATGCCTGCCTACAACATACACACACACCTTCAATCTCCTCCTTTATGTGTCCTTGCCTCGTGTCTCTCATACGGTCAAACACACGTGTAAACTCTCGCCCCTCTTTTCATCGATCGCACAACCGCACACTCCTCCCCTATCTAGCTAGTAGTTGGGCCTCTCGCACCACCTCCTAGCTCCATTCTCTCTGTCTATCCGTCTCGCTGGGCCTTATTTGCCTCTAACAAATGGACGTACACCGACCGATCTCTCGCTATACATATAGCTAGCTAGGTCCTTATAACTCGTTTTTACCCACGCGTCGATCGATCTACCTCATTAGTTGTGTCTCTCCCTTCCTCCGACAAACAACAATTGATCTACCGATCTAGTTAGGTTTGCTTACCAAACACATGGTTCCCCTTCATCATCCATGGATGCGTCCTGATAGATCTATCACGCACAGGCACACACAGAAACACATTCCCACTCTTATTGATAACATTGCAGTTCCACCCTCAGTTTGTCTAGTAGGCCTCTCCCACCATCTCCGAGAAGAAACTCCATCACCCATCCAGCACTCTACCCTTCTCCCTCCCTCTCTCCCTCTCCTCTCTCTCTCTCTCTCTCTCTATCTCATCATATTTCCCGTCCTTCAGTTATGTATGGATGTCGACCGATCTCCCTCAAGACATAGCTGGGTCTCTCCTTCTCAACACATATACGAGTCGTTCTACCTCTATAGTTAGGCCTCTGCCTACCCCTCCCCCCACCCCCTCCCCCCCCCACACACACCGATACATCGAGCGCTCTAGTCATGTCTCCCTGCCACACACAAACTTGACACGTGCCCTCTAACGTTTCGGTAGTCCAGTCGCCCTATATCTTTGACTTGCACACACACACAATTTCAATGGCTCACTTCATCGATCTCGCACCCACCCACTTGATCCTCTCTTCGACTCTATGATAGCTATGACCCCTCCCTCTCTTCTCGTGGATTGCCCGACCCTCTATGTATGATATGGATAGGCCTCCATTTCACACACATTGCATGCAAAATTTTGTTTGAGATGTCATCGACACATATTCCCACAAATAATTCACGAAATCAACCCCCACCCCCCACCCCAAAACCAAAAACACTCACGAACGCGGTTTGTATCTCTCACACACACCCACGTAGGTGGGGGACGTGCACGAAGAGAAGAGGTGCATGCACAGCGCACGTACTCCCGTCTCTTTCCCAACCACACCCACGCGGGTACACGGTGGAGCTCATTTCTGTACGAAAAAGGCAGCCCACGTGGTAATTTGGCACGTGTACTGGTTGTCCACTTGGTGGAGGGAGGATCGTCTACCACGGGTGAACAAACAAATTGCGACTTGAAACGTTATGTTAAATTAAAAGAAGAGGCAAATCATGTGGGGCCTACCTTAGAGGCAAGGCTCTATACACTGGAGTACTTTTGATGTGTCCCGTCAACTCGTAGAACGAGGAGAAGCTTGCTTAGTACACCGTCTCCCCCGCCCACGGGCGCGGTGGCTCGCAGGATGAGGTGAAGCTTGCTCCGCCTTACGCCCGCTCCCTCACCCATGCGTGCGGTGGCTCGCAGGACGAGGAGAAAAATTTACTACTCCCTCCGTTTACTCCTCGTCCCTACTACCTTGGTTATAGAGATTATATCATATTGTTTGGAATATATATGTCCTTTAGTAGATTTCAATATGAACTACTAGTACATACTCCAAACACTGATGTATATAGACGTATTTTAGAGTGTAGATTCACTCATTTTGCTCCGTATGTAGCACTCTCCCTCGCCCCTTGACCCTCGCCCACGTGGTGGACGTGCAGCAATTCATTCGGTCTCATATAGCCAGAACGATATATACTTCACTACCATTATTGCTCGACTTCCCGAAGAGGCGAAGAGCCAATCGCAAGGTTAATATTTTGGAGATGCCAAGCACAAGCTTATAGGAGAACGAGTAGTAGGTGCCGCGTCATTTATAAATAAAGTTTTTTTTCTTCAGTGGCACGTACGCAATATGATAGGTTCATATGGAGAGAAAAGGAAACCGCTCCACTATATACATAGTCAGGACGGGCCAGCCTACACGGTTGTTTGCTGGGGTTGCTCTCTTCACACTCTCTCGCACAAAACGACTGTGGACACATCTCTAACATCCCGGCGGATCACGTCTGCTTGGGGAAGGGGTGGATGCTTAGTGTAGATGCGGTGGCCGTCGCCGACGGTGAAAACCCACTGTCGGCACGTCCCGATCAGGGGTCCCCGCCGTTCTCTCTCACAAAGCCGGTGAGGTTGCCTTCGTTCCTTGCTCACTGCCGCGACGTGGGCAGTTGCCGCCTCCCGCCGCCCTCCTCAAGGTTGAGCTACGTCCCTCAGGTACAAATCCCTTTACAGCCGGCTTGCACCACTGCTCCAGCTGCCCACATCACTCCCTATGGATATTTCTCTACTTCTTTGCCCCGCACATACCTCTACTAGCTTCTACGTACTGTATTTGTGATGAGTTTATGTCTCATCAACTAGTCCCAGTAATCTTATTCTAATCACGCTTCTTCAATTTCTTTGCCACAGGGATGCTCATCTCAATTTTGGTGAAACTGCACAAAATGATCCGATGGTCAAAAGGTTGCAAACTTCATTTATTAGGAAGCTCGAACGTTGCCGGCAAATTGAAGCCTGGTCAGGGTTCACGGTTCGGACTGCATGGATCGTTTTTTCTTTAGCTGCCTCTGTTCCAAAATAAGTGCCAACTTTAGTAGTAGTACAACTTTGTACTAAAATTTGCACAATGTTGAGACACTTATTTTGGAATGGAGGGAGTACATATTTTCTATGATCTGTCAATCATTGAGATGCAATAGCATGCATGTTAGTCTCCTTTGTATTTGATGAAATGTTGCAACGGGCAACCTTGGATGCAAGATACATGTAACAGAAGCTGGAAGCTTCATAGCATTGTACAAATTTATCTCGCTGATAAATTACAGTACGTACTATACTAGTACTTCCTCCGTTCCTAAATATAAGTCTTTGTAGAGATTTCACCATGAACCACATGCGGATGTATATAGATGCATTTTAAGTGTAGATTCATTCATTTTGTTCCGTATGTAGTTCACCTAGTGGAATCTCTACAAAGACTTATCTACTAGTAATAGCTAGCCCCCACTACTAGGAATTCTCTAACCTCTCCTTGAGCCACATCATCAAAATTAATGTAGCCGTTAGATGAACTAAATCAGTCCATAATAGTCGTCTGATCTAGACATTGAGAGGCTCCGCACTAAGCCACATGCAAGCATGCAGAAATACTGTGGCATGCATGTGAGTGGGTTTTAAATCACGTCAACATGTCTGCATGCAAGCATGCACCGGTAGCATGCATGTAAGTGAGCTTTTAAGTCCCATTAACATGTCAAAAAGAAAAATATAATCCCATTATGCAGTAAGAGTTGGCTGATCTTTTTTCCTTACGTGGGATGATCTAAATGATGATGGGAGTTTATTTAGTTTGGCTACCACATTTGTCATGCCGTTATAAGTTTTTTTAGTTCTATGAAATCGATAATTTTGCGCAGAGAGATATACGGCTATTCCGCGGCAATGCGCGGGGACTCATCTAGTAATATTTAGGAACGGAGGGAGTACTATGTAAAGAGTTAGGTGTCGCACGGTGATAGTGTGAGGTGGGCCATGTAATCACTAAGCCTGCGTGTTTTCACTGCTCTTGCACTCCTCTGCTGTAAGAATGGAGAAAATTGTAATCTAGTAGTAGTAGTACCTCCTTTCGCCGAAAGCGTGGGACATCCAGCAGTCCTACCACCTCAGTAATAAAGACCAATGAGCCGTCAAATCACATAGACCCAGCAGTAAGTTGGACGGACGAAGCAACCATCACTCTTGCGCCAGTGAGAGGTCGCGTCCGCTCTGCCCGGGCATGATTGCGGCACCGATTCTTTGGAGCGGCGCTGACCGTTTCGGGCGGGAAGCGCGCGCGGGCGATGGAGGGGCTTTGGGTGGGCCAGGCTGGTCAGGAGCGGGCGTGGCAGTTGTCCGCATGTCCCTACCGGTCACGCCCGGAAACGAGAGGATGCACTGACTCTCGCGGCTAAAATCGTACACTACACACCATCTCTCTGTAGGAGTAGGTCGATCTGTCGGTCGATCTGTCGCTCTCTCTAACACACACATGCTGTTAAACACACACACGCACACGCACGCACCTTGGTCCCGTTGCACCTTCTAACGTGACTTATTACACCTAGACGGAGGGAGTAGTAAGTATACGAGATACGGTGGCACACTGACTTAAGTCGAATACAAGTGCCCAAAATTTGTGTGCATGTTATAATAAGGATTCACTTAAAATAGTACATGAGCGAACAGAGGGATCAATTGGACAGTGTTCCCGAGCAGTAGCGAGATGTGTGAGGTAAGATACACCGCTGGCGCTTTTAATTTTTCTTATTAATTTGTTTGTTTCACCCTCTGACTGGTGGGACCCAACATACTACATGGAGAGAGGTAAGGTGACTAAGGCTGCATTATTTCTGCACCACTGTGGATAGTCTTACCACCAAAGCCACATGACACGATTATGATTGAAATCCCAATGACTCCCACACACACACACACACAAAAAACACTGCATGCTTGTCACACGAATGCAGGAATGTATAAAAGGTTTTTTTTTTGACAGAAAGACTGTAAGGGAACCCCTTACAGTATAATTGGTGCAACAAACCCAAATTGCAAGTACCATGCCTTGAACCTGGGTGGGTGGGAAGGCATCAGCCCCTTCCCACCACTAGGCTATGCCTTAGTCTGCTATAAAAGGTTATTTTCCTCTCGTTGAACATAACGGGAGGGTTGTGTAGGCACTTGTTTTCTAGGGTTTGCACGCTTCACACTCTCTCTCCAGTATATATATACACGCTGGAGCCTCAGCGCTTGTAGTTGCTCTCTTCACACTCTCTCGCCCTCTCCAGATCTAAGCAAGACTTCGTTGGCCTCTCTCTCCCCTCACTGCTGCTCAAAGAGCCGGCAGGATCCGTCCGCCGGGAAGGGAAGGAGGCTTAACGCTGTCGCCGTCGGCGAGGGAGGGAATCCACTACTGGCGCAGCTGTTCACTTTCACCCAGCGGCGGCGCGGGAGGGCCTCCGACCCCTTCTTCTTCGCCGCCGTCCCGTCGCCCACCGAACCACGCCCCAAGAACCTTAAGGTATAATTTACTTACTCCACATGCATTGCTCTAGCTGCATGTATACCATGAATCTAGGACGTGGCTCAAAGAGGAAAGGAGTGGGGGAAAGTAGTGGGAAAAGTTGTATATAGCATGAATCTAGGACGTGGTTCAAAGAGGAAATGAAGGGGGAAAGTTGTATAGCATGAATCTAGGACGTGGTTCAAAGAGGAAAGGAATGGGGGAAAGTAGTGGGGAAAGTTGTATCGCATAAATCTAGGACGTGGTTCAAAGGGGAAAGGAAGGGATGAAAGTACTAGTTCAAAAAGGAAAGGAAGGGACAAGGCTGTAGAGTTTGAGCAAGACTAGATTTGTTGCGCTCACATAGGGAAAGGTGTCTAAAGATAACAAAACTGAGACCAACACAAATATGCTCCTTGGTTGTTTGTTCTTTGTTGCAACAGACTGTGCATGACCACAGTACATCGGTAGATGCACATGGTGCTGGTGCGTCCACTGTCCCGTGCAACTCATTAGCTGTTGTTAATCTAAGGCCCTGTTTGGTTAAAAACTCCCTAGTCCATACCTACTTGGTTCCAGGGACTAAACATGGACTAGAGGTTATTAAATGACATGCTAAAAGACCATGTTACCCCTAGTAATGAACTAATAGAGACAAGGTGTGATGCGTGGCAAGGGCAACTGTTGGAAAAAGTCCCAAAAAGACTCCCTCGGGGTCTTCTTTCTTTAGTCCCAAATGCCCACTTTTAGTCCCTAAAAGTCCCTCCTGTTTGGTTTAGATGGGACTGACACAGAGTTTTTTTAGTCCCTACACCAAAATGTCCCTGTAAACAAACACCCTCTAATAATGTCGCTGGAAAATTGATGCAATGCCACAGTTAAAAGCAAATTACATGTTTAACGAATTTTATTGTTAATATAATCTCTATGTTAATATTAATCAATGCCACCGTTTGAGAAATGCTACTGTCTTGCTTTCTTTCCCATTTAGATAAGTTAGATGCTTCTTTTTGTTGGCTTCTGTGTCATCCACCGTTATTGACCACTAATTGTTTCCTTTGCACCTCTGTGTAAACAGGGTTATCTACTTCACCTCATTGCCATTATGACCTTTTGTTGCACTGCACAAAACACTTTTGTTTTAAGAGTGTTTTGTGCAGTTCAACCAAAATGTCACACCGACAACGTTGCTTGATTGCTTGATCTTAGTGGAACTGCACAAGAGCAGATCTTACTTCCTATCCGTGTTGGCAAATTTGGTTCAGAATTTCTTCTTGTGAGTTGTTTGAATTCCGCATCATGAGAGGTCAGTACTAGCCTTCTTTCACATGATTATGCAGTGTGCTTTCATATGTTGTGTTACTTGTACGATAATGTTGCTTGATTTTAGTGAACTGCACAAATGGAGACAAGACTTCCAATCTGTATGTGCACCGTAATATCCCATTGAGGTAAGATAAGGATATTTTACAACTGTTGGCCTGTATTTTGCCACTTTCATCAGAAAATTAAGTTTAGTACTATACTTGTGCTCCCTAATTGACATGCCAAATCTTACATTGAAGGCGAAGCTTGTCTGTTATTGAACCAAGTGATGAAGGGGAAGAACAAGCGGAAGAAAAACAAAAATCAACTCCCGGTGCTGTAATGAAGCACTGGAACTGTGATGACCCAAGTAATGATATAGTTTTGCATCTTAATTTATTGCTATGGCTGGAACGAGCAATTGTTTTGCCACTGATTTGATGCCACTCTAATGTAATACATAATTATCTCTACTTGTGCAAACAGGGATCTTCTTTGAAGATACCATATATTTTAGTGGAACTACACAAGAAGATGTTGGAAACATTAAACTAATCGAGGAGTATATAGTAAGCATGGCCACCATCGTAGATAGCAACAGATGGTTCCGGAGAAGTGCTTCATCTGTATGCTCTACACAATAAGCCTCCTGACAAAGGTTGGTACTCGCCCACTGATTTCATCCATATGATTGAGCTTTGTCATCTCTATTGGTGTTGTGCTACTGTTTAGATACTATCATGAAAAAGTGGTATTGTCCTTGAGAAGTGCTTCATCTGTGCTGTTTTAAATATTTCTGACGTAGTAATTGACCACGGGTACCCCGAAGACGGCGAGGCAATAATTCAAGACAGCGGGGCTAGCAAAGCCCCTCAGTCCGACTGCCTGGCCGCTCCGTCTGGCTCCTCGTCCGACTGCTCCACACGGCCGGCTGCCGGCTGCCGACTGCACCAACCAGCTGGCTGCCGACTGCAGCTCGACCCGACACCGACAAGGCCCCGACGAGACGGCCATACCGCGGACGAGACAGCTGCACCGCGACGCCATCATGTACAGTGTCACTTGTCCCTGGGCACTATTCATGAAGTGACCCAGGAGACAAGCATGACACCCACACGATGCCCCCATGCCCACTTGTCCATGCCACTACATAGCTTAGGAAGTAAGCTAGCCATGCCTATATAAAGGCACGCATCCATCCATCCAGGGGATGGACTCCCACGGCCACACACTCCACCACGGCCATGCCTGGCCACAAGAGCATGCATGCTCACTCCGGGCATACACATATACAGAGTCAGATGCCCGTGGCACTGATCCCAGATACAGCTCCAGGAGCACTTTGTACTGCCCGATGTACACCCCAGATATATATACTCAGACATGCAGGAGTAGGGGTATTATCTCTCCGGAGAGCCCCGAACCTGGGTAAACTAGCACGTGCTACTCGCATACCCGCTCCCGGTCCTATCAGCAGCAGTCTTACCCTCACACTAAGCCCTTGTGGCATCTGTCGCCTCACACCCTCCCCCGTGAGAATACCATGACAGTTGGCGCCCATCGTGGTGTAGTACTACTACTATGCTACCACGCTGCTGCTGGTTTCGCAGTCCGGGCGGGACCATCTTCTTCTTTACCGCCACGGTGTCGCGCCATCCCTCCGGTAGCGGTCGGGGGGTCGACATCGACACGCCCTCGGAATGGCCGTGAGGGACGGCGCGTCCTCGCCGTCGGCCTCGCCTTCGTCATCACCGCCGTGGCGTCGCGCCGTCCCTACGATAGCGGTCGGGGGCTCGACATCGACACGCCCTCGGAATGGCCGCGAGGGGCGGCGCGTCCTCGCCGTAGGCCTCGCCTTCGTCATCACCACCGCGGCGTCGCGTCGTCCCTCCGATAGCGGTCGGGGGCTCGACATCGACACGCCCTCGGAATGGCCGCGAGGGGCGGCGCGTCCTCGCCATCGGCCTCGCCTTCGTCATCACCACCGCGGCGTCGCGCCGTCTCTCCGGTAGCGCTCGGGGACTCGACACCGGCAAGCCCCCGGGCGGCTGCGCGGGTCGGCGCACCCTTGTCGCCGGCCTCGGCCTCTTTGTCACCACCGTTGCAGTGCCGGCAGTCCGTCCGCGTGTGCGCCGCGCCGCCTCGCTTCGGTCGGCCACGTCGCTCCGTCCGCAGCCCTCCGCGCCGCGTCTCGCTCCGGCCGGAGCGTGCGGCCGCTCCTCCATGCATGGCTCGTGCAATGTTCAGATACACTGCCCATATGTTAGTCGGATAATCCCCAGATAATCCCCATACCATAGCCAAACCATTCCCCGTACACTAGCCACGCACTATCCATACAATAGTCAGATGTTACTCAGACTATGCCCAGACATTGTTCGAGCTTTGAGCAGCAGCAGCGGCCGAGCGCCTGCGCCCGCGGCCCCGTGGCTGCTCGTCGTGACTCCCGCCCGCGGCTCTGGAGCCGCTGCGCCCCGGCCACGTCACGGCTGCTTGCTCCACCCCAGCACGGCTGGACTGCTGCGCCCATGTGCAGAGGCCGATTGCTCCGCGCCCGCGTCCCGCGTGCCGTGCCTCTTCCCGCGCCGTCTCCGCTCCCGGCCGGCTCCACGCCTCCCAGGCGCCGGCTGCCGGCTCCGCGCGCCGGTTCCGGCCTCCTCCTCCGACGCCCGTGGCTCGGGCCTCCCCCGAGAGCCTCCTCCGTCCGCCTCCGCGTCCGTCCGCCTGGGCGCCGCGGGCCAGCCTCCGTCTCCTCGTCCGCCTGTGAGCCATCCTCCCGCGACACTCCTCTGGATCCAGGCCTCCTCCGCCTCGAGTGGCTCCCTGCCACGGCTGCTGCGGTCCGGCTGAGCAGGCCACTGTTGCACGTCGCTCCCATGCCGACTCCGCCTCCGCTCCGCGCGCCCGGCCAGGGCTGGCTCCTGCAGCGCCCGCCGGATCCCGCCCCCGGCGTCGCCCACGCCTAGCCGCCTCCGCGCTCGCCCAGACCGCCTCCCACGCTCGCGCTGGCCGACTCCGCGGCCGGCCTCCCGTCGCTACCCCGAGCCCGCGTAGGCCTGCACCCGCTCTGGCCTCCCCCACACTCGGTTGCGCCAGCTCTGCCCGCTCCGCTACGGGCCCATCGCTCCTCCAGGCCGCCTCCCGCGCGCCGAGCTCGCCGTCCTCCGCGTTGGGTCCTCCCCACGCCGGCTGCACCGCTCGGCCTCTTGCTTTCGCCCCCGGCTCTGCCCCGTCCGGCTTCCGGGCTCCGCGTGCGGCTGCGTCCGCCTTGCCTCGCACCCGGCCGCCGGCTCCTGCGTCTGCCTTCCCTCGCACCCGGCCTCCGGCTCCTGCGCCCGCCGCTGCGGCCGCCCGCCTCCGGCCAGTGCGCCGGCTCCTGTCGCCCCGCTCCTCGCAAGCCGGACGCCCGTGAGGCTGGCTGGGACTAAAATAGGAAGTGGCCAGGAGCGAGAAAAGTTAGTGGCCGACTGGCCACCTGACTAAAAAAAGAAAAAAAGAAGGGTTCGGCTCCCTACGTGAAGCCGGACAGAAAGAGAAGAAAGAAAAGGCCGACTGCCCGCTAAGCCGGCTGGAGAAAATTCAGGCCGGGTGCCCAGCTGGCTGACTAGAAAAAAAAGAAAAAGAGAGAGAAAGCAAAACATGTATACGGGCATGCATGGCCGGTTGCACGTCTAGGAGCACGGCCGCGTGCGCGTGGCCGGCTGCACATCCGCTGCGTGGCCGGCTACATGGCCAGTAGTCCAGCCGGCTGCTCTGGACAACTGCCCGCGTCGCCACTCAGCCAGCTGACCAGCTGTCCGCTTCGACGCCTTGCCAGCTGGAGGTTCCAGCCGCGCCCCGCCGCCTGACGGTTGGGCCTGGTCGGCTGTGGCATCCCTCGAGCACCCGGAGGCTCGGGCCACCTGCCAGAGATCAACCGTCGCCTCGACTGTGCCAAAAACAATGTGAGCTCCTCACCCGCTTATTTTTGCACCACGCAAACACGGGTAACCTCGAGCGACGGTCGGGGACCACCTCCGTTTTTATTACAGTTGCACCACTGTTCGCCCTGGCGCCAGCCAGAGTTGGCCTGGAGGCTGGCCGCTTGGCCTGAGACGTTAGTTCCCGCAGACAGCTTAGTAGTGTGCGTGGTACCAAAGGCCCACTCTTAGTCACAGACCGCAGAGCGGCTGTCCGGCTAGCAAGAGTGAACGCTGGAGGCCACCCACGCGAAAAACGTCCGGCAAGAAAAAACGGTTCAGGCAATCCGGTCGTTTCTTTTACGAGTATCTGCTCGGTCAAATCTGCTCCCAGAGTCTGAGTACTGTACACTCCACTTCGCGGCCCACTCTCAGCCACAGACCGCAGAGCAGCTGTCCGGCAAGCGAGAGCACAAGCCAAAGAGTGGAGGGAACATGAAAAAGATTGAAGGGGGCTTGGACGAAACCGAGTCGGCACCCTCCGCATAAAACTTGCAGTGCTAAAAGCAAACATTTGATATATCTGCGCGGACTAACTTTGTCTTTTGCATGATCATTTTCGTGGGGAACCCCCCTCCTCGCTCGGAGGCTAGGAGGCTACACCCAGTGGGTGAGCTGGCGCGCCCCCACTGGAAGCAAGACGCGCCGGCTGCAGCCCGCAGCCGGCTGTCAGCAACAGCATCAGTCGGCGGACCCCCGCGTCCGCGCCAGACACCATCAGTCGGCGGATCCCGCGACTTCGTGTCCGCGCGCGGCACCCACGACGCCATCGTCTGCACCAACAACCGCGAAATGCCTCCGCCCAACTTTTCCAAGTTGCCCGGAGGCTCGGAGGCTACACCCAGCGGGTGCGCTGGCGCGCCCCCGCCCGAAGCAAGCTACGACAGTTGCGGCCTGCAGCCGGCTGTCATCGACATTTTCTACATCAACACCCGCCAAAAAACCTCCGCCCAACTTTGCCAAGTTGCCCGGAGGCTTGGAGGCTACTGACGGAGTAATTGACCACGGGTACCCCAAAGACGGCGAGACAATAATTCAAGACATCGGGGCTAGCAAAGCCCCTCAGTCCGACTGCCTGGCCGCTCCGTCTGGCTTCCCGTCCGACTGCTCCACACGGCCGGCTGCCGGCTGCCGACTGCGCCAACCAGCCGGCTGCCGACTGCGCCAACCAGCCGGCTGCCGACTGCAGCTCGACCCGACACCGACAAGGCCCCGACGAGACGGCCATACCGCGGACGAGACAGTTGCACCGCGACGCCATCATGTACAGTGTCACTTGTCCCTGGGCACTATTCATGAAGTGACCCAGGAGACAAGCATGACACCCACACCATGCCCCCATGCCCACTTGTCCATGCCACTACATAGCTTAGGAAGTAAGCTAGCCATGCCTATATAAAGACACGCATTCATCCATCCAGGGGATGGACTCCCACGGCCACACACTCCACCATGGCCATGCCTGGCCACAAGAGCATGCATGCTCACTCCGGGCATACACATATACAGAGTCAGATGCCCGTGGCACTGATCCCAGATACAGCTCCAGGAGCACTTTGTACTGCCCGATGTACAGCCCAGATATATATACTCAGACATGCAGGAGTAGGGGTATTATCTCTCCGAAGAGCCCCGAACCTGGGTAAACTAGCGCGTGCTACTCGCATACCCGCTCCCGGTCCTATCAGCAGCAGTCTTACCCTCACACTAAGCCCTTGTGGCATCTGTCGCCTCACACCCTCCCCCGTGAGAATACCACGACAATTTCCTTTCCTTTTTTTCGAGCAAACAGGGATGCTAGCATTTAGTAGTCCTCTTGTCTTTGCACAACAGGATCATCTTCCTCTGAAGAAGAATATGGAGTATGTGAAGTGACTAGTTCCGATTATGCTAGGATGAAGAAGCCCTGTCTATCTTCTCATCAGAAGGAGCAGTTGAAGGATGGTTACATTACTCCCCACAAGACCAAACTAACTTCAGCTCAGAAGGACTGACAAATCTCCATTTTTTTGTTGTGATGCGCGAGTACAATGTTGTTCTAGGATTCTTTCTGGTGAGTTCCATTTTTCTAAAAGTGTGCTCTACATGGACCATGTAGGTGCCTGTTGAAACTGTCAATTCATAGTACAGTTTGGTTTATACTAATCACTTTTTTGTATTTGTGCAAACAGGGGTGCTCAGCTTGATTTCAATGGGAACTGCACAAAATGTTCATGAATACATTGAATCATTAATTTCCACCACAAGAAAGGAGGTGCCGATAAGTTCAAGGCGTTGCAACATATAAGGGCGAAATCATACAAGCTACGCGCGAATTTGTTTGATTTTGGTGGAACTGCACAAAAAGAACAGCTGGTTTATTTAGCATGAGGCGCCATGTCAATGTCCGAACTGATGGCAAACCCTGCCCATTCCACAATCATACGCATTTGATATTTTGGAATGGGACAACCTTGTCAAATTTTGCTCATTGATTTTAGCAAGACATGCGTTTGATATTTTCGAATGGGACGCCCTTTGCTGTCAGCAGCGTCGATCCATTTTTTCTTTATTCTTTAGTTGTGAAGTAAATATTGCCTCTGACATGTGAGTCACTGAGATGCATAGTCATCGATTGTTTTGAATGTTCTCTATGAATTGCCAGCCCTGTGTGTTTGATTGCAATGTACAGAAACGCTAAAAAGCTGCTCAAACTCTTTGTACTCCTTCTGTTCCTTTTTACTTCGCACATTGTGAAAGTGCATACTTTTTTGTATAAGATTGGTCAAAGTAGAGATACTTTGACTGCAGACAAAACTTGTATGCAGAGTAGAAAGGACCGGAGGGAGTACATGTGAAACTGCTGCAAACGAGGTGATCACCCTGGGAATAATGCTAGTACGTATTGTTTTGCATGTTCATCCAATGCCAGTGATACAGGAATTCGAACTAATCAAAATAAATTCATTCATACATGGTCAGATTTCATTACATTTCATACATTCTTCAACTAAAAAGGGGTGCGCTGGAGGTATAATTAATTAACCGAAGCTACCCACCTGTGTCCCGCTGAGCCGAACAGAAGCTTCAGTGACTTAACTGCAGGTGCAGTTGCGTAACTGACATGTGGCCTGTTGGGCCCACGTGTTAGTCAGCCAACTGCACCAGCAGTTAAGTAGAAGCAACGTTCTTCTCCAGCGCAGCTCTCCGACTCCACGTTGCCGCCAAGAAACTAACCGGCCGTCAATGGTCAACCCTCCTAGCTTGGCTTCAACCGGAGGGTAGCAGCGGTGACCTTACTTGGACCCGAGCGGCGGCGGCCTACCGTGTTCTACTCTTCCTCGTTTTCTGTGTGGCGCGGCCTCGTTGGCAGCGGGGCGGGGCCTCGGCGGAGCCGGTGATGTCCTCTGTCTCGTTGCCGGCGGGCGGCGCCTCGGCGGAGCGGTGGAAATCCTCCCCCATGTTGCCGGCAGGGTGGGGCCTCGGCTGAGCCGGCGATCTCCTCTGCCTCGTTGTTGGCGGGGCGGGGCCTCGGCGGAGCCGGCGGTGTCCTCTGCCTCGTTGTTGGCACCGCGGGGCCTCGGCGGAGCAGGGCCTCGTCGACGCCAGCTGAGCGGGGACTCGTCGGAGCCGGCATTGTCCTCTGCCTCGTCCTCGGTCTTGCCAAACAGCGCCTCGCCCGCTTCATCGCCCTCTTTGCTAGCCTCTTTGTAGGCAGCCGCAGCCTCCGCCACCCGCATGCGGTACCGCCAGCGCTCGAGGCGGCCCTTGCGGGCGGAGCGTTACGAGTCGAGCAGCGCCTCCTGCTCCGCCCGCTCTGCTGCGATCTGCTCCTCCGCCTGCAGGTGCTCCTAGAGGAGATGGTGGTTGTAGGCGGCGTTGGCTTGCGCCTCCCGGAACTGCCCCTCACGCATCTGCCTCACCGTGTCCATATATTGGGCACGGGCCTCGCCGATGGTCATGGTGCAATGCACCGGCGAGGATGGCGCGGAGGAGGGGGTTGGCGCCGGATCGTCGACTACCATGTTCTCCATTGGGACTTCGTCGTCCTCCGGCTGCCTGCCGGCCAGCCGGTCGGCAGGAATGGCTGCCATCTCCTTGTGGTCCGTCGTCCGCCCGTCCCGAAGAGCGCTGGAGCGCGAGGAAGCCATGGTGGGCAGTAGTGGTGTGGACAGGAGAAAGGGAACGGATGCGGATGACTGCGGCTATGGCCGGCGCAGCAGTTTATATAGCAATGGTGGGCGGCGGAGGGACGGATGTGTGGCGCCGGAGTAGCCGCCTCGGCAACCGCGTATCATTAATGTGGGCGGTAGATGGACGGACGGACGGCACTTGTGTCGTTTGAAGGCGGAGCAATCGCCTGCACCGGGAAGCGGGGCGGGCGGCGCTGACTGTTTCGGGCGGAAAGCGCGCGCGGGCGAGGAGATGACTTTACTTGGAGAGGATGACAATAGGGACCCACCAGGGCCATAGCCTCACGTACGCAAGTGCCTCCTTATTATATATATAACTATAATTTATTTTGCTTCCTCCTGGTTTCCTAACATCACGGTCCCACACCATTGTCAACCTATGTACTCCCTCCTTTCCGGTTTATAGGGCTTATCTCAAAATTTTAGTTTTTCCATTTTATAAGGCTCAATTTGGTTGTTTTCCATCACATGTTCAGATTCCAAGGTGCATTAAATCATTGCATGCAAGTATTAAGAGAAAATTGACCAATGCATGTACTTTATGCATGCATGCATTGCAATTAATGCATTGATAAAAATAATATTTTGAGGATAACAAGAGCATTAATTAGGTGCTTTTGCAAAACTACAAAAAGTATTCCTCCACTCACCATCTACCTTGATGGGTGAGATTTTTGAATTGAGCACTATAAACCGGAAAGGAGGGAGTAGTCAATAAACGAGATAATTGCACAAGAAGCGGCCGACAGCTGGGACCAAGCAGCTCGAGCAGTATTTGCGTTTTTGAGGTGTGAGCACTGCAGAGTTTTTCGATGTTTAGCCCAGATATTAATTTTTCTCCTCTGAACAACAACGAAAACATCGCTGCAGGTATTAACTGGGCGGGTTGTGGCCCGTCTAGCCCAGGCCAGATATCCAGCCCAGATATTAATTTTTTCAAGCTGAAAATGGCTAGCCCAGCTATACTTTTTTTTAGGAATACCCAGGCAAGGTCAAGTTGTTATTCTCCGCCCCGCTGGGCTGCAAATCTTTCTTAGGAGGGATGCATTAGGCTTAACAAGAAAATGGGCTTTAAGAAATAATAAACGGGATGTAATTATAAAAACTGGGCAGTAACTATAAAAAATGCACCAAACACGTAATTACTTTATAAATATTATTTTTGGATATTGAAAATTTTAATTTCATTAATTGTTGCGAGCGCAATGTTTCATTGGATTTTTACGTAATATAAATTTATATTGAAATTGTATTTAATCTTACTAGAAATTTCGGGATAAAAATATTCCGGATCCCATCAAAATGTGGGAAATTTTATTGAATTCTGTTTTGAACGGTTGGTTGAAATGGGCTGTACTTTTAACAAACTATAAATGGGTTGTAGTAAATTCCATTAGAATTCAAAAATGGGCTACACATTCTTACAAATCTAAAATGGGCTACACATTCTTACAAATCTCAAATGGGCTATAAGTTCTCTGCCACACACTTCTGGCCTTACTAAGTTGACGCGTCCCCTAAAAAATAACAGAGTTGACGCGTATGCAAGGCTTTGTCAACTTATAGTCAACACACGGTTCTAGCAGTAGTGGCTGTTGGATGTCCATCCAACGGATGTCGTGCTTCTTCTTCAATCTCGGATATTCTATCTTCACCCGCCCAAAAAATGATTCCTTCCCCTGACATCTGGGGCGCACCGTTTCGGAAGCTGACCTGTGGGCCTACTAAGTTGACGTACCAAGGGCTTTGTCAACTTAGTCAATATAAACGATTCTAGCTGCAGTGACCGTATGATGTCCATCCAACGGCCGTCGTGCTTCTTCAGCCTCTGTTCTTCTTGCTCCAGCCGCCCAAAGCAACGCCGGTCGTGCCGCCTGCTCCTGCCTCCCGTGGCCGGCTGTGCTGCCACGGAGGCCTCACCGCCCCCTACTATTCCCACCGCTGGCCAGGCCATCCCTCCACTCACCCACACCCCCTGTTATTCTGCGGCGACGGCAGCGCAGCCGAACCAGTGGACCCTCGTACTCCTCTCCGCGTGTGCATCCACTGCCGCGTCTTCCCCGGCTCCGCGTCGTCCCCTTCCTAGGCCTCGCCGTCGTCCACCGCCGTGGTGCTCTCGGCGCGGCGTGGTCAACGTGGTCAAGGAACGACTTCCATCGGACGTGGACTGTACGTGGAGAAGCTGACAGCTGGGTCCACGGCAGCCGCAAGGAAGTGCCTCCTTATTACGCGCAAAATAATTATTCCTCCACCTAACAGCCGGGACCAACCGGACGGGCCACCGTATTTCGCGAAAAAAATGATTCGCCCCCTGACTATTGGGACCCACCAGCTACATCTTCGCACGCAAGGAAGTGCGTCAGGGAAAAAAACGATTCGCCCCCCTGACTGCTAGGACCCACCAGCTACATCTTCGCACGCAAGGAAGTGCAAAAAAACGATTCGCCCCCCTGACTGCTGGGACCCACCAGCTACACCTTCGCACGCAAGGAAGTGCGTCCGGGCAAAAAGAAAAAAACGATTCGCCCCCCTGACTGCTAGGACCCAGCAGCTACACCTTCGCACGCAAGGAAGTGCGTCCGAGCAAAAAAAACACAAAACGATTCGCCCCCCTGACTGCTGGGACCCACCAGCTACATCTTCGCACGCAAGGAATTGCCTGACAGTCGGGACCCACCTGGTCGAAGCGTACGTAGCGTTATCATTCTGGTCGCGAACGTGTATGTACATATATACTGGTCAATGTAGAGGCGCGCACGTGTCGTAGTAGAGGCGCGCACGTAGCATGTACACGTACGTACAGTGGCCAGGGTGCAAGAAAGAAAATACGGCCACGTATGTGTACATACGGGCGGGGTCTCGAACGCCTACTCGCGCATACGTACAGCGAGGGCTCGTGTACATGGCTGGGTCGGAACGGAGAAATGGCGTCGTCGTCGTGTTCATGGGGAGGCAACGGAATGCGTCGTGTTCATGGGGAGGCAACGGAATGCGTCGTGTTCATGGGGAGGCAACGGAATGCGTCGTGTTCATCGGGAGGCAACGGAACGCGTGGGAGCCAACCGGCTGGGTCGGAACGGAATGCGTGGTCGTGTTCATCGGGAGGGCTTGGACGGAACATGCGATGGAATGAGGCCTAGCGTACCGCACAACGGAGAAAACGGACCTCCTACGTTCGGAACGGGGTCCTGTTGATCGGGAGGGGTCCGGCGTACCGCAAAACGGAGGAAACGGACCTCCTACGGTCGAAACGAGGGTCCTGTTGATCGGGAGGGGTGTGGCGTACCGCAAAACGGAGGAAACGGACCTCCTACGGTCGAAACGGGGGTCCTGTTGATCGGGAGGGGTGTGGCGTACCGCAAAACGGACGAAACGGACTTGTGTTGGAGCGCTACGGTCGAAACGGGGGTCTTGTTCATCGGGAGGGGTGTGGCGTACCGCAAAACGGGACTCCACGGGATACTGTTCATCTCCACCGTCGACCTCCTCCAGCCTCCACGGGCTACCGTCGACCTCCTCCAGCCTCCACGGGCTCATGTTCATCCAGCCTCCACCACGCGCTACTCCACCGGCTACTGTTCAACCACCCCTCCACGGGCACCCCTCCACCGTCTACTGTTCATCCAGCCCTCCACACCACGGGGTCCTGTTCAACCACCCCTCCACGGGCACCCCTCCACACCACGGGGTCCTGTTCATCCAGAGGCAACGCCACCGCTCACTGTTCATCCAAACCCCCCCCCCCCCCGCAACGCTCACTGTTCATCCAATCGATCGGCTTCAGTTAGCAGCAGTAGCGAAGGAATCGCTCGATCGGGTTCAGTTAACAGCCATCGATCGATCGCTCGGGTTCAGTAACGCGTAGCCTGCAGTGCAATCGCTCGGGTTCAGTTAGAGCCCAATGCCTCGCTCGGGTTCAGTTAGAGCCAACGCCTCGCACACATGCGCGTATGTGTACGAGAGAAACGCGCATCGCTCGGCCCCCGACCTCCCACCGTAACCGGGAACTCCCCGAAATTTTCCTCCCCCTCGCTTCTACCACGGTTTTTTCCGTCATGGACGGCCCAAAGAATGTCATGCAGCTGCGTCTCCGGCCCGCCCAGGACGAAAAGCCCATTTTCTGTCATGATTTTTTGTCATAGAAGTAGGAGCCCACCACATCTATGATGATACCGGGTTTTGTCACAATTATCGTCATAGAAGTGTCATATGGATGACAGAAAAAATTTCGTTCGGCCCAAAATGTCACGGATGTGTCTTTTTTTTGTAGTGATGCGTCAAATTCCTCCTTAATTCCTGCTAGGACCATGAAATCTTCTGGCGGCCATTCACAAGGCCGCACTTGAGCTTCCCTCGGTGGTTCATCGTCTGGCTCACGTATTGCGGGCCTGGGTCCTTGTTTCCTTGAAGAACCACCTTGGTACATTTTCCTAAACATATTTCTTTCTCTGAAAAATTTCTGAAAAATTTAGTAACTCAAAATAAAAGTGAACCAAACTCAACAAAATTGATAGCAACTACTCCCACAAGTGCCTAGAGACTATATCATGCCTTAGAACTACTTGGGACCAAATAAATTTGACATGCAAGCTCAAGAACAGGGTCACCTAGGTAGCAAAAAAATTGCAATGAATAAAGCACTAGAACAAAAACTAATTGGACCATTGGAGGAGTCACATACCAAAGAACAATCCCCCAAAGCAGTTTTGTGAGTGGAGCTTTGAGCAAGGAGATCGAAAACGGCAGCAAGATGAGCTAGAACTCGTGCTTGAGCTGGTTGGTGATTTTTTTGGGAGGAAGAAGGAGTGTGTGAGTGCTGGAATAAGTGGAGGGGAGCCACCAGGGGCCCACGAGGCAGGGGGCGCGCCCCAG